>NC_143014.1:89951116-90173616 GCF_055824585.1 Amblyomma mixtum | reverse complement strand
CCGACAGCAAGCGGTGGTGCTGTGAAAAGACACAGCACACCAGTCAATCCTGCCCTCGGAGCTTTCATCGCCGGTGCCATCACACCCCGCTAGGTAACAGGAGGACGTTATCCCTCCCAGTGTTAGCCGACCTGGGAGCAACACTGTAGAAGAACAGTTGCGCGATAATTAAATAGATAATTAAATCATAATTATTCAAGTACAACAGACCACTCGTATCACTGCATATAACAGCATCTGTATGAACATATTACTTACAATGTTTAAAATTGCATCCTTTTCTGTGAAAAATACTCTTTCGTTATGTGTTTTATTTCCTGTTATCTATGTTTTTTTCCCATACTCATGTAATTACTTGCAAATAACAGTGCTTTTAATGTATACCATTCCATTTGTATTCGCTTTGTACCTTCTTACTATGTGCCCATCCTGTTTTTTTTTCCCATACTCATGTAATTACTTGCAAATAACAGTGTTTTTAATGTATACCATTCCATTTGTATTCGCTTTGTACCTTCTTACTATGTGCCCATCCTGTAAAAATCCCAATGGGATTGACAGTATCTGAAATAAAATAAACCGAGTACTCCACAGCCCGAGCCACAGCCTTTCAACTGAGGCCAGGTAGCCAACCCTCCGGTTGGCAGCCGACAGCAGGCGGTGGCGCTGTGAAAAGACACATCACCCCAGTCAATCCAGCTCTGTCATTGGGCTTTCATCGCCGGGGCCATCACACCCCGCTAGGTAACAGGAGGGCGCTACGCCTCCCAGTGTTAGCCGACCAGGGAGCAAACCTCGTACTCGACAGCCCCAGCCACAGCCTTTGGACTGTGGCCAGGTAGCCAACCCTGCGGTCGGCAGCCGACAACGGCCGCGGTGAAGTGAAAAGACACAACACCCCAGTCAATCCAGCCCTAAGACGAGGCTGCTAACGTTTTGGGTGGGACTGCGGCTCACCACACACCGAGCACCGCCAGCCCCGAGGCTCCGTACACCCTTTAGGGAGCACAGATTAGCCCTATTTTAATAGGGCCGCCTCGGGTGAGAGCTCACTCATGCGCTTAGGAACCCAATCTCAGCCAGCCTTTGGCTTGCTTTACAGGCTCATGCCAACCGAGCCCGGCTGAAGAGACAGAGAACTTATGCAGCACATATCTCCATCTGCGTTTTGGGAAGGGAGGCTAAACTGCCAACGCAGTAAAAAGGACAACTAAACGAGTATGCACACTCCGAGTTGGGTTCGCATCAGTGGCTGCGCAACAGAAAACCTCCGTTTGGAGATGCCTTAGGTTACTCCTCCGAGGCTTCTTTTTATTGTTGTTGCATGAAATATTAGGAACCTCTATGACATTCCTCGTGCCTTACTTGATCTCGTCGAATTCAGAGATTTCAGCATAAGTCCTTACGCCACCATGGCTCCCTTACTCCGCCCGCTCATCGAAATTTCGGAATGAGTCAGGAGATTGAGCTTGAGCAGCATATTCCACCAGCGGTAAAGAGCACTCTTCTCTGAACAGCAACCTCGCTGAACGCGGGTGTTCTGCGTGTTGATCCATCATGCGGGTGTTCCACACGCTAAGCGGTCTACGAACACGAAGAATTCGCACGGCATTCCGGAGTCTTTCGTCGCAGACAGAAATGTTATTGTGAAGTGCATGATCTCAATGTCCATTTTAAGACACTGCTGAAGTATGCCCCAAAAAACGCAGCATCACGACAAAAAGAAACTATTATTTTGTTGCTCAGCGATTTCTCGTTGCTCTCACGGGTAGCAATTCACTGACCACGGCACAAACGCCTCCTTAGGGCAACACGTCCTAACACGTAAGATCCACGTTTGAAGCGTGAAAAATGTTTTTGCGGCCGATTGAAACTACAGTAAAGCCCATTTATAACGAACCTGACGGTCACGCGGATTCCGTTCGTTATATCTTATGTTCGTAGTAAGTGGACTCTTCGTATAAAAGCCAAAAATACTACGGCCACTAAAAGTGGCGTTTATTTCTTATAAAACTGCTTTATGCGCGCCTACTTGTGCAAAGCAGATCCTGCAGCGGCTCTTTCCAGGCTATCTAGGTAGGTCAGTTAATCCTCGTGGAGACCCTTGCTGCCAACTATCAAATTTAGCGACGGGTGTATAACTAATCGTGGTTGAAGTGTCCACAGCAGCTGGTGGCAGGTCGGCCACATAAAAAAGATTCCTGAGAGTACGGGAGTGCTTGTACTTCGTGTTCGTCTTCGTCACAGCCCGCGCTTCTGCAATTTTCTGGTCTACAGGAGCGTAGTTATATATATATCTAAGGGAACATCTGGCCAGCCATGGATCAACGAAGCGTTGTCACACATCTACATGCGTCCGGTCACGTGTGTTTTCGAGCTGCTTCTGTCGTTCCTGTGCTCATGCAGCGACGAAAGTAGCGCAGCGCTCGTGGCACAGAGTGCATCAGTTGCACTGACCGCTGTATGACGCTACCTGCACGTGGAAGCAGCGCAAAAGATGGAGCCGTCTGGGCAGGCTGTGCATACCACGTGATCAGCCCGTAGCTAGCACGCATGGCTAGCAAGGCTTTAAAAATTCTCAAATCGCTGCTGTTACTTGATCCACGACCATGGTCTGTAGCTTCGATTTCGACGATGCCCCTTTCTCACACGCACCGCGCTTCTTCCACTTGAGAGGATTTGCCCAGCCGGCGAACACGCAGGCAGTGACGGCCCTCATTTGCCGTCGACGCGGGCTTGGCCTGCGGTTACTTACTGTTTGAATAGGGAGTTATAGCATCTCATTACCGTGTTTACGTTACTGTGTACAGTGTTCCCAGGCGCCGGATTTTCCGGTTAGCGCTGCGCACTGCAGTGCCGCCTTTTATCGCATTTTTGGGTCGACATGTTCATTCCGGAGCGGTGTCGTGAAGGTTGAGAGGCGCTCTCTCATATCCGCGCTTACTGGAAGCACGACCTCTTCAACTTCGAGGATAGTTTACCGCGCCTCCTCGTTCGCTATAACCGAGTGGTGCGGCAAAAGTTTTTAGTTGTATCTGCGACGAATTGTCTTTGCCCTTATGCATATTTTCTCGGTAACACCGCACCCGTTCGTAATAAGCGAGCGTTCGTTATATCTTCGGCCGTTGGGCTGGACTACATCCGCTGAATTCGTATCAAGAAAGGCTAGGTAAGGCTGCAGATATATGGGTAGAGGAATTAATGACCGATCACAAAATTTGTCGTCTGCCTTGTGGAGAGGTCGTACAGGTGTCCCAAGGAAAAGCGAAGAGGGCGAAAACCGAATGGACCAGCACAAAGTTCTCTCACGACCTTGTCCAGAAAAGACAGACGAGCACTGAGCCGCCTATTAAGCACAGCTCCCAGAAAGGGTTTGTTTGTAGTTTAGAAGATAAATTCCCTGAAACAAGTTGGTGAACAAATGGTGCACGACACATTCACCAGACTCTACCAGGTGCAAAAAATTCTGTAGAGGCACAGGCTCCCTTTGATAGCCCCCAGGAATAGTTAAAAAAATTCTACGCAGTGCAAGTACACCTTCTTCCTAGCAGAATGCTGCACTTGCAAGAATGTTGCAACACAACATCCCAACGAAGATGTTACCAATTTGTGTCTGCGCAGAAACGAAGCGCCTCAACCTAACCTATCCAAGCGTGTTTTTTTTTTAATCATACTCGTTTTATCAGAATAAAAGAGGTCGACGTAATCATAACAATTCATTGTCGTAATTTCCCACTGTACTAGTAAGAATACACGATTAGCTGTCTTTTTTAAGATACTGAGCTACAGGGTCTCTAGATATATAACGCGAGTCACAAAGGCTATTTCGAAGAGATTTCAATAAAATATGTTTTGGTATGCTCAGTGTGTTAGGGAGAGCTAGTGCTCCCACGAGGCTCTCGTTCGGGGGGGGGGGGGGGGGGGGGGAATGGGTGGAGAAGGGGTTCTCGCAAAGGGCGGGGGGGGGGGGGGGGGGTGACTGGCAAGTCGGTTTCGGGACGACGAAAAGGTGTCTGTCTGTATATAGGAGCCGATGCATGGCAGCTCCGTTTCTCAATAGCGCGCGGGAACGTAGAGGCCGGGTGCGGCGGTCATGTCGGCGCCCGCGTAAGTGCACTGCGTGCGAAAAATTCCCGACTGACTCGAGCTTCAAAGAGATCAATTTCTCGCACGACGGGGTCTCCGAAATCTCTCAAGCTGGAGAGTTTTGTAGATGCAAAATCCACCGGCTTTTCTCCTCATATATCATCAGACGGATTATAGCATACACATAGCCGTACATTATATTTCGAGTTTATTTCATTTTACGGCTCTTGCCTTAAATTCGTCTTTTTGCCGCGGACAATAAATAAAGTGGGTAAAGTGAGAAAATCTCTAATTGAACAAATTTTTGCATTTTTTATTTTATATATCGATGCAACAAAAAAAGGTAAACACCATAACAAGGTTGATTGAAACTCATCTACGTTCTAGCTTTTTTTTTTTGCCCTGAACCCGTTTGAACCGGTTCGAACCGGTTCAGTACGGTCCGAACCGGTTCGAACCGGAACGGAATGTCGCTCTGGAACCGAACCCGGAACTGAACCCGAAAGGTGTGAACCCGAACCTGAACCGAACCCGAAAAAATTCCGGTTCGACACCCTGCCTAAGATGGTGCTTATAGTGCATCGTGCCCACATAACTACGACAGGGTATGGAGAGGGAGAAGACGAAGAAGATGTCCGATCCGTAGTTGCCTTGATCAGCTCTGTTACTTTTTCCAATTTCTTATATTCCGTTATTGTATTTATTTCTTTTGAATCGGCTGCATCTTCAAGGCGGTGCTGTCCCTATGGTAAGGGTGCGGCTGCTCCGGCAGCGGCATTTCTAAAAGGACCGCGCCACTCGAAGGAGGCCAGCGTGAAGCGTGCGACCATGACTTCACAGGGTGTGGGCGGCCAAACCTCGTCGACGATTACCAATCCAGCGAGACATCGTCGCGCAGTGAGGCCGAATCAACGATCGTGGGCTTTGGCGAGTTAGTAGCCGATACGGCCGACATGGATAACGAGGGCTTGAAAGTCATCGGACGCAAAGAACGGTCGGGATTCCAGGGATAGTTCCGTCTACGGAGAAAAGGATTGATTTAAAAGAGCGAAACCCCATCATGCTTTTCGCGGCCATTCAGTCACGTCTAGGATAAGCTCTGATTCGCAGCCGATATACCACGCAAGGGGCACTTCATCTGCATATCTCTAGAAAAGAGCAGGTTCGCATTCTTCAGAAGCGCTCTGAGATTGGTGACATAAGAGTTAAAGTCCGGTTGCCCCATTCCTACATGAAGAACACCTATGTTATTAAGGGTGTGCCAAAGTGGTATTCAGGAAGCGACCTTCTTGATTACTTGAAGCCGCAAGGTGTTCTGCAGGTGACACGACTTATGCGTCCTGTGGAGTCTGAAGGAAAGAAATGGGCAGTAAAACTTACCAACTCAGTTGTGCTAACATTCGCTCCCAACATAGAGCGCCCACAAAAAAATGACCTAGGATTTACGAAACATGCACTCACCGAGTTCACTGAAACTCCTCTCCAGTGTTTTAGATGCCAACGCTATGGGCATGTGGCCAAAGTTTGCGCCAAAGATCAACGCTGCAAGCGTTGTGGAGGCGCCCACAATTTTAAAGCCTGCAAAGCAGATTTTGCTTGTACCAGCTGCGGTCATGACCATCCAGAGGGTTTCGGCAGTTGCCCCTTCCATGTGAGCGCCCTACGCCGTCGAAAGTCCTTCATTACTGGACCCTACACCAAGCTGACTGAGAAGCCTCTGCTTGGAATTATTAAGTGACGATTTCCCTGCGTTGGTGTCGGATGTTCGCGCCGCGTCAACAAGCAGTGTCCCGGAAAGACCTTATTCCAGCAAGACGCCAAGGTCCCCGCGTGCGAATCGGTTGTTCGAGCTGCTTCAGCAAAGAGTGTCCATGTTGTTGACCGACCGGATCACAGCCAGACTCGACGGTAGGGAGGCCTCTCCCACGCCTCACAAGCGACGAGAAAATCAACTAAAGGGGCTAAGAGTGTGTCCCGATCCGCATCTTTTGTCGACGTTTTGAGCCAGTGCGTAGAGCAAAATAAGGGCCTCAGAAATCAGTGTATGTCCGACTTTCTGCGCGTTTTATTCGAGGCCCTCCTTTCATATGTTCGAGCCATGCCGCCTGGCACACTGTAGAACTACCAACAGCTGGTGCAATTTCCATTGAGGACATAATTACCGCCTTCGCAGCGAACTTCCTTTCCCTCTAATATGCCTAGTGTTCAACCCGACGGAACCGCACAGGAACTAAAAAGCATCGAAAAGTGCCATTTATAATGCAGTGGAATTGCGCTCGGATTCTAAGACGATTAGCTGAAATTAAACTATTTTTTAAAGAAACTAGTGTTGCAATACTGGCCCTCTGATGCTGGCCTGCCAAGCGGGCGATCTTTGACTGGATATGTCGCCCATAAAAACTGCAACATAAAGTATTTTCCTGCAGGAAGTGCCGCACTTTACATACGTCGGGAGATACCACGTTTCTTTGAACGTCACAGATCTTTGCACGGATGACATTGAGGTAGCGGCTCTGAGGATACAGCTTGGCTTTCGAACTCATTCTGTTGCATCCATGTACAGCCTTTGTCAAAAGTTTGGAGCCCAGGGGGATTTCTTTTGAGCCACACTGTGTCGTTCTTAGTCGATCTCTAGCGCTCCAAATTCCCTGGACATGAGAAGATTTCTGGTACTGCCTCCTGGAATAGGTAAGACTTCCATGAATGCTCCTGGAGTCCCAATATAAAGCTTGGAAGTGAACCCCCTGGGCTCTAAACTTTTGACAAAGACTGTACATGTCTCCGTGGTAGAAGGTAGCATTGAATTTGTTTCTACAGAAGCTTTGTAATCGCTCCCCAGCTACTGGAATTATCTGAGGTGATTTCCATGACCATCATTTCGTCTGAGGTGACGGGAACATTGATTCTCATGGACGAAAACTTGTCGATATCATTGACAGTTTGGACCTCTGTGTTGCCAATGACGGGAGCACCACTCTCTTCCGACCTCCATCCTCTGCCACAACTGTAGACCTGACTTTGCATTCACCTGACGTCCGGGTGAAGTGGTCAACAGCACCTGACTGCATGGGCAGTGACCACTACCCGATTTTTGTGTTTGATGCCGACTTCCGTATGCGTAGCTCTAGAATCGCCCATACATGTTGTCAAATGGGACAAGTACAGAGAGGCAGTCTCTCAGCCGTGCGCTGGAGCGTCTGGATCCACTCCCACTGAAGGAATGAAGATTCTCGGCCGCTGGCCGCGACGGTCGTCGGCGGTGAAGGCCTCCAAACACTGCTCCGCTTCTTGCGAACTTCTGGCCTGCATGATAGGCTGTGTCTTTAACGAACGCTGACTTTCCATGTGACTTCAATTTTCTGTTACTCTCCTTTCTCTTTCTTTTTTTTTATCCCCTCAGCACCTTCCCCCCGTGTAGGGTAGCAAACCGAGTATTCTTCGGTTAACCTCCCTGCCTTTACTCTTAATCCTCCTCCTCCTCATATTGACGAAATGATCTCTAGTCAGGTGGCAGCAAGTTCGGCGGTCAAGTTACTTCACCATTTTCCGGCCCCGGATTTAAAACTGAAGAACCTTTGCTCAGCGCGCAGAGGGGCGAAGCGACAACTTATCCGGCGGAAGGACGACAGAACCTTGAAGACTGCCTTCAGTAGGCTGATTTTTGCCAATCGATGACCCACTAACAACCTCTGCAGGTCGCAATGGGCCTCCTTCTGTGCTAGCTGGACTGTAATCTCGCCGATGACGATTATATGGTGACTAATTGGCAGCCTTGCTGAAAAATTTCGCCTTCGGAAGCCTTTCGAAGTTCTTGCTACACACAAGCAGAAACCTCCTGTGTGCTTCGCAGAGGAAATTGCCGATGCGTTTGTACGTGCAAATTCTGGAATGGACCTCTGTCCTCCACCTGCTTCCTGCACTTCTGTCGTGGACACCCCGTTCACGCTTAGAGAGCTTCAGACAGCGCTCAGAATCCTGCGGCGTAGGTGTTCACCAGGCCCCGACAGCATCACCAACCAAATGCTGCGGAACCTGCCTCGACAACACGGGAAGACGCTTCTAAACTACTTCAATCGAGTTTAGGAGACTGGCGATGTTCCTTCGTTATGGTAGATGGTTTGTGTTATTCCAGTGCTGAAGCCAGACCAAGAGATGATTTACCTGGCCTCGTATCGTGCTGTGTCACTGACATCCTCTGTGGCTAAAAGAATGGAGAAACTAGCAAGTGAACGCTCATCATGGTGTCGCGAGGACAGCAAGGCACTACCAACATGTGTGACTGAAATTCGCCGAGGTTTAAGTGCGCAAGGTAGCGTATTGGACTTGGTAAGCCACATTGAACATCAGAGCGCTTTCGGCCTTTCCACACTAGCAATTTTCCGTGACGTTGAAAAGGCTTATGATAGTGTCTTTCAGAGCTCAATACTGAATAGTTTTCAAGGCATAGGCGTACAGCGTCGTTTGATAAGATTCATTCACTCCTTCATCTGTGATCGGGCAATTCGAGTGCGATTAGGAAGTACCATAAGCACTGAAAAGGTTTTATAGCGAGGTGTGCCACAGGGAAGTGTTTTTTTTCCCACGCTTTTTGGCTGGCCTCCCGATTGACTGCGGAAAAAGTGCATGCATGTGCAGGCGTCGATATATGCAGACGACATTTGTCTTGGTTTACCTGCTAACAAAAGCGACTGGCCTTGATAGCTCGACTGGCGCTACTTTCGGTACAAGATTGCTTTAAAGGTGCGGGATTATCTCTATCAGTGTAAAAATGTGTCTTCGTCCTGTTTCCAGGTATAGGAAGACGCTATGCGCGGTTGCAGATAGACCTTGGTCACCATATCATTCGTCAATACAGTAATATGCGCTTTTTGGGTGTCATTATTGATTCCCATCTACTGTGACGACTAACTGCGGACTCGATTGTCCCGTCTCTATCTTCGCGTTTCAAAGCGATCCGTAGAATCGCAAGTGAGCAATGGGGAAACCACCCTTCCTCAATGATTAGACTTCACGAAGCACTGGTGATTAGTCGCATAATGTACCAGCTGACTCTAATTTCCCCCTCAGCATTACAGCTTGACCGTCTCGAAATTTTGCACTGAAAGGGCCTAAGAAGAGCTCTTGGAGTTCCGCAGGCGGCAGCGAACAATGCAGTTATTCATGAGTTACTATCAAAACCTCTTAGCCTTGTAGCTTCACAAAGGTTACTAATGCGCCGCCGCGGTGGCTCAGTGGCTATGGTGCTCGGCTGCTGTCCCAAAAGACGCGGGTTCGATCCCGGCCGCGGCGGCTGGAATTTCTTTGGAGGAGAAATTCTAGAGGCCCGTGTACTGTGCGATGTCAGTGCACGGTAAAGAACCCCAGGTGGTCGAAATTTCCGGAGCCCTTCACTACGGCGTCTCTCATAGCCTCAGTCGCTTTGGGACGTTAAACCCCATAAACCAAACCAAACCAAAGGTTACTAATGCAACTTGGCCGCCTCGGATAGACGGTAGCTGGGCTAGCCCTTCTGCAGCGGTTTCGAAAGACGGCTTAGTCCCGAGCCCACTTGGCACTAATACTCTTAGTTCCCTATGCATTGATGTTCGAAGACAAAGCAAGCGGTTGAAACCACCCTGGTCATTTGCGAGCCTCGACTGTATGGTCTCTATTCCTCATGTGGGCGCTAAACTCTGTTCTCCCTTGGCGACAACGCCTTCGCTCGTACTTGAAAATTTAGAAACAAAGTATGCCCGCCAACTTCAAATTTTCACTGATGGTTCTGTGGATAAGGCCAGAGGAGCTAGCGCAGTAGTTTTGCACATTTTTTCTTTGAATACTGCCTGGTCTGTGCGCTTTACTGAATTCGTGTCATCCACAACGGGCGAAAGCGCTGCAATTGAGGCTTGCTTATCAAGGCTAGGGTCTTGCCAGGCTCAACCTGTTATGATCCTGACGGATTCAAAATCCGCCATTCAAAGGTTGGACTTCGGGTTCCCTACTGATGCCTTGTCTCTTAGCTATGTAGGAATGGTGCATAATCTGCGCAGCATAGGCTTCTCCATACTATTCCAGTGGGTGTCCTAACACACAGGTGTCATAGGGAGGTGGCAGACAGCCGCACCCATAAAGCGCTGTCACGTAATCCATCAAGGAAAGTCCCTCAAAATGCCAAAATATTCTTCAGAGAACCGGTGCTCAGTCATTTCAGTACCCTGTAAAGTTCACCCAACAAGCCATGTGTGACCAAGGGACTAAATAGATCTCAAGCCGCATTAGTACATCGCATTCGCGCGGGCTCTGCTCGTACCCCTGCGTGGATGTATAAGACGGGCCTGGTATCGTCTCCGCTGTGTTCCACGTGTGGTGTGTGCGGTGATACAGAACAGGAACCCCTCGCAATTCTCTTCAGGACGTCGTCTACCCGCGCGGAAAACAGTCATGTTGAAAGGAGCCGGCATGCCTTCTTTTAAAGTTGCTCCAGGACTCGGATCTGGAGTCCAGACGATGACAGAAGCAGTAGACTTTTGACTGTTATGACAGATTGTGTTTATAGCAATGTAGATCAGTCAGGACTCACGTATGTGCCTGATTTGGGGACCTCATTTAACATTTAAGTGTCGCTACGGTGGAGCAATTGCCGGCAGAATCAGCAAGGATAACCCCACCTGTAGCTTGCAACAGCCTAAACCTAAAGGCATGGATACGGTTGTGCAATGTGTCACACATCGCCGACGGTGTCCATGGGACTGGCTACAAGTCGTAGAGCCTGAACTGCTTCTGTGGAATCTCTATACAGGCGAATACTGTTGAGTGACGCAATACAGAGGCGGTCATGAGTGGCTACGAATTCTGCTTTCAGAGAAGGAAGCGACGCCTCTGTGATACAAGACAATGTCAGGCGTACACCAGGGATAGCTGGACAAATAAGTCTGGCGTGCAAAATGCGGTCTTTCATGCTTGCGTCCACGCAAGTTTGAAGAGCGCCGATGGAGTCTGCTCGGAGGGGGAGGGGCTCTGCTGCTGTCACGGAACGGTGAACGTTACGCATGATACTTAGTGGTCGGTTATCGGTCACCTGGGGACGCCGCCAAGAGAGGGGGGGAGGGGGGGGGGGCGGAGGTTCCGGGGGTGTGGACATAAAGAAACGGATAAGTCGGGTCAAAGTAATGTGCCAGAGCAGATGCTTTAGGCGTTGCTTGACGTTTCAGGCTGCGCGCACTACGACGCTGCTCCACGAGCTCATTAACAGTATGCAGTTTAGCTTCCGCTTCGAGTGCGTGAAAAGGGCTCAAGCGAGGAAGGCCAGTGATAACCCGCATGGCCTCTCTGTTGACTATTTCCCAGTGGTCACAATCTCTCAGGGTAAGGCGTTGGAACTGGGCGTGACCAACAAGCCGGGGGTGTAACACAGAGCGCATAACGTTCGAACCATATTAGAGGATGCACCACTCGTTTTCTGGGCAATGCGGCGAAATAGGTGCAGCGTACTAGAGGCCTTCTGTCTTGCAGATTGAACCCAATGTGCTGCAGAGCCATAGCTGTCCAGTTCGACACCCAGCACACGCATCGGCGAGGATGTCGAAAGGAGTTGGTCGTTAATGGACAGCTGTATAGGCTTTTGCAAAAGGCGGCTTACACCCCATCGGTTTGTGATAGAACTAAAGCTATCTTTTCAACCGGCAGCGCCAGGCTAATATTTGTGCACCACCGAGAGGTCTTGTCCAGAGTGGTCTCAAGGCCTACTTGCGAATGTTCGTGTGAACTAACCAGGCCATTATTTTGTTCTCATACATCAAATAAAAGATATCTGGAATGATAGCCGCTTGCCGTGGCAAAGGAAAAAGTGCCATGGGGCCAGCACGGACCCTTACGGTGAAGTGGACAAGCGGTTCTTTACAGATGCGTATGGCGATGGAACGATCTTGCAAGTACGAACTCTCAAATTTGCACACTCGGGGTGGATGATGAAGCCAATGTATCATGGCCAAGACGGCTGAGTGGATGACGTTGTCATAGGCCTTTTGAACGCCCATGGTTAGAAGCGTGCGGATTCTGCGAGGTCTGCCTCCTAGTAGCACCATACTTGAAAGGTGGTAAAATCCGTCCTCAGTGCCCAAGTGACGGCGAAAGCCATTCTGAACTTGAAATGAAGCGTCTAGAAAAGAATCACTTGGAAAAACTGTGCTCCCATTGTGCACTGGTATCTAAACGCCTCCTACTCGGTGGGCGTTCAAAGCTCGCCTTTCCCGAGACCATCGTACGGCTTCCTGCAGCGTGTTAACTTCCTGACAGTGTTCAATTCGCCATACGAGGTCTGTTAGAAAAGTATCCGACTTTATTTTTTTTTGCGAACACCTGATGAATATGAGACAAGCGCGCTTGCATCAGGCGACCTTGAACCTTCATGCACATGCATGAATTTTTTCCCGCCCGCCGATAGCGTCAGTCACTGGGAAGCAGCGTTTGAGTGAGGCCGTGTGCAGTGCTCTCGTCGGTTTTTTATTGCAAGGAAAATGGCGGAGTGAAAGGAGCAGCGCTACTGCAACAAATTTTGCCATAAACTTGGCGACTGCCGAGTGGAAACCATTCAAAATATTCAGACGGCTTTCGGTGAAGATGCTTTGAGCAGCACACAGTTTAAGCAGTGTTACAATTGTTTTAAATATGGCCGCACATCGGTGGAGAACGAGCCACGCTCCAATCGGCCATCAACATGCCAAAATGACCAGGTCATTGCCGAACTGAACGCTATGGTGATGCGGGACTGTCGCGTGACTATCCGAGAAATGGAGGAAGAGGTGGACATGAGCAATTTCTCCGCACATTCCATTATCACCGAAGATTTGGCCATGGAGAGAGTTGCGGCGAAATTCGTGCCGAAGCTGCTCACGGTGGAGCAAAAGCAGCTTCGTGTTGAAGTCTCACAGGACATGCTGGATTCCGCAAACAGTGACCCCGACTTCATCAACATCATAATCACTAGTGACGAGTCTTGGGTGTACAGGTACGACCCGGAAACCAGATCCCAGTCGTCATAGTGGAAGCATTCCACGTCACCAAGACTTAAGAAGGCCCGCCAATTGCGCAGCAATGTGAAAGTGATGCTGACTGCTTTCTTTGACACCCTCTGTGTGGCAGACCACGAGTACGCACTCTACAGGATCAAACAATGACCAAAGAGTACTACAGGGATGTCCTCCGTTGCCTACGTGATGCTGTGCGGCGCAAGAACCCGGAGCTGAGGTCAACAGGAAATTGGCGCACCCATCGCGCCAATGCTCCTGCACATTCCTCGCACTCGAATCAGATTTTTTGGTGAAAAACCAGACTCCTGTAGTTCAACAGACTCCTTACTGTCCTGATATGGCCCCTGCGATTTCTGGCTGGTTCCCAAAATCAAAAGGCCATTGAAAGGAGCGCGATTTCAGACAAGGAAGAACATTATGGCTGCTACGACAGCTGAGCTAAACTCCATTCCGAAAAGGGCCTTTTCGGAATACTTCCCACAATGGCAGCACCGCTGGGAGAAGTGTGTGGAGTCCCAAGTAGACTACTTTAAAGATGACTAGGTTTGCAACGCTCCAGTTATGCAAGTTTTTTTTCAACGGCCAAAGGTCGGATACTTTTCTAACAGACCTCGTACATCCGCTAATTGCCTATGCACGCTCCGTCCAACGTCACTTGGTAGGACTTGAAAAAGTTGACTGTTTGGCCAGTCGGTACAGCTTTTGGAAAATTCGAAGCGCAGGAGAAGACGAGAGCGACAGGACTGGACAAGACAAGCGTTCTATGAAGGATTTGTATAACTTCCAGAACTGCCGCTGAAAGTGCGCCGGACAATGATTGCTACGCAGGTTCCGCGTTCAATGACCGTGGCCATAAAAGGACGAATACAGACGACGTTCTGGCCACAAAAAAAGCCTTCAATGCCCTTGGCCTCGAATTCCGTGCTCCCTCCATAGTTTTTAGACGCCCACATTCCCCGTGATGTAGTACAAAGCCTTCTTATTCGCCTCGGCCGGTTACAAAGCCGCGGGTTTGAAGTCGTTCGTAACTTCATTAACCTTCGCACCGATGACTTTCTTCTCAAGCATGGCAAAGCCGCCCTCCTTTGTCTGGTCCACTCCTGTCATACCTTATCTTTTCCTACGCTTAATATTTTCCACAATGCGTGTCGCGCTTGATTGTCAGGGCTTACTTAGTACAGATACAACGAGGACCAGCTTTTTCACCCGAGTCAGGCCCTTGTGCAGTGCGTCCGCGCCAAGCCCCCTTGTGATCTATGCTCCAATCGACCCTGGGCAACGTGCGTGTTTGCCGAGACCTTTGCAGAGGGAAGGGCGAAAGGCTCCCAATGACGCGGGGTATTCAGGACTCCGCTGTGACCGGGCATAAATAGCGCCCGCCCGAGACACGCCGCATTCGATTCGCCCGCTGCGCTGAATGCGCACCTGAGTTCCACTGGCGCTGAATCGTTCGTTTATTTTTAGAGCTTGAGCTCGCTCGATAAATTATCTTCGGCACTGCAAGATTCGAAGCGTTTGCCCCTCGAGCTAATACGCAACCTAGTTCTGAAAATACCGTGCTGCGTTTCGCAGAAGAAATCACGTCTCAGGTAACCACAAGCAAATCGCAATATGCAGTTGCTTCTCGACCTGGCGCATTTTAATGAGTTTTTTTTTTTGCTTTGTGAATGTGCCACGGATATAGAATAACAATTATTTTTTAGTCCGAGAGTTGACCTGTGTTCATTGTCTCCTTCTCGGGCCTTTCTCAAAGATAACAAGTTAACATTGTAATAATTCATGATATGTCACGGAAAAGAACGTCGGTATATGTGAGAAGAATTTTGTAATGATGAAGTAACAATGCACGGCCATGAGCAGGAGTGGACACGCCGTCACTGTAGGAACAGAAATATCCGTCAGCGCACAGTAGGAAAAGCTGCTTTCGCGTGGGCTACAATACAGAAGCGCTGCGCATGTCTCCGCTTAATCATCGATGGATAATTGCAAGTGAACAGAGCAATCTAAACAAATTTGTACTAGACTTCAGTAGCTTAGGATGCTTCTTCAACGTAACGCGCAGATTTGCCTACAAAGCCTTGTCCGTTAATTGAGGTGCCATTCTACTGAACGAAATTTCGTAAACAATGATATGGCACCTCGCGAGCGATGTCTGCTCTCGATTATGGAAGTAGTTGGCGCACAGGAATTTTTTAAATTCAGGACAGATTAATGCGAAAGTGTCTGTATGTATAGTGTCGTTTACAACGCAGCAGTCCAGCGGGGCATATGCCCACGCCCAACTTGGAAATGTCTAGCAGCAGAAGAGAGGTGGTGTCAAGAGAAGGGGGTAGGATGATTCAGAGGCCTTGCTGACAAAGAGACGCCCTATTTACTGCGGCACAAAGCTAGTTGTATTACAAAATTTTTAAAAATGCCATTCCCAATGAAGCCATTATTCCTGTTACAAAACACGGAGTTCAGTGACACCATTGGGAAAATTTCTCGGTGCGTGTTCAGAAGGCGGTAAACTTATTCGAGACTAACAGGCTCATTTCAAAAACCAGCCCAGATCTTGCATTGAGCAGCGCCTTAACGTTAGGATAACAGCTTCAAGGAGCGGAACTTCTAGCATTCAGGGTTCAACAAAGTAAAAAGAAAAGTAAATGCGTCCTGAGTAGCAGCATGCTAATCATGTTATCTATGCCGTTTGTAACAGCTACTTTGGCTATCTTGAGCAGCGAGCAAGTCGCTTGCCGGAACCAACACGCCATCTATATAGCGGCGTCGGAGAAGCCACGATGGATGGCTACCTCATTAAGAGCGGCTAGCACCACCTGGTAGGCACTACCGCAAACTCTTAGAAGAAAAGAAAAAAACAAACAAAGGTGCTGGGCGCCAATTTTCAATCACGGAAAGGGGGTAATCCAGAACCATAACCGGGCGCCATGGTTTTTTAACTTCAAGTGCACGCGAATATTTCAAAATTTTCAATGCATACCTCAGAAACCTGAAATATTCGTATAAAATCCGACAGTTCTCTAGGGTGTTTCGAATATTCGAGACCAATCGAATATCCGGATGTGCATTCGCGATCATTCGTTTTATTTTGGGCCACCGCGGTGGCTCAGTGGCTATGGTGCTCGGCTGCTGGCCCGAAAGACGCGAGTTCGATCCCGGCCGCGGCGGCTGAATTTCTTTGGAGGAGAAATTCGAGGCCCGTGTACTGTGCGATGTCAGTGCACGTTAAAGAACCCCAGGTGGTCGAAATTTCCGGAGCCCTCCACTACGGCGTCTCTCATAGCCTTAGTCGCTTTGGGACGTTAAACCCCATTAACCAAACCAAACCGTTTTATTTTGTTGCTGTTGTTGAAGTCAAGACTCAGCGAGCATCACGACAATCACACAGCAAAATAAGGCATAGAATTCTCAGTCGTTTAGTATATCAGAATACAGCTAAGACGGGCTAACTATCAGGCTGGTTAACTAATATTGAATATTTTGTTGTGAAGGTGTGGGTTGCGCAACCACGGGACGGACCACGAAGAAAAGACACAGAGACACACACAAGCGCTACTTGAAGTGCTAATATTAAATAGTAAACTTTTTTTCTAATACGCTTAGTCTCCTTAATTTGAGATGTAATATCCATACCAGTTCTTAGAATTTCGAAAACATGGTTACCCTCAACGCTGTGGCCCAACAAATTTTGGCTACATCGCGCCAAAATACATGCGCTTTCGAGGCGCTTGCAGGCAAAGCAACCTCTCCAGTGCACGTAACTCGTCGAAGTGCCAAAAATAACCGCGTTTTCTCAATTCTAAAAACTGATATGGATAATACTTACGGTGGGCTACACGCCTCTCAGTAATTAAGGAGCCTAACAGTAATAGTTAAAAAGTTAACTATTCAATATTAGTTAACCAAACTACTAGTTAACACATCTTAGCTGCATTCTGATGTATCTTACCGCTGACAATGCTAGGCTGAATGAAGAAAGCGCTCTTGTAACTGAAATAGTCTATTTTTGAAAAAATTGTATAAATTCTTAAGTGAAACACCCGGCATATAGCCACATCCACGACGCGCCAAATCTGCGCGGCCGTAAGCACTAGCAACAAGTACAATTTCTGGCTCGCTAACTTCCTTGTTCAATTATAATTAGGGCCACTTTTCCGTTTACTGTGCGCCTGGCGTATGAATCAAAGAGTACGGAGGGTAGAAATGCTCAAAACTGAAGAAAGGAAGCTCGATCGGCTTTTCGTAACCTGCCTGTTGCCTTAATTACTCTTTGATTGAGGTGCAAGGTTTCTCTTCGAAAATAATGTCAACATCACTGGGCCCGGTCACAAAAGTTTCAAGCGTAAGTAAACCCCGGGCTAATGCTGCTATGGATAGCGCAGGGCTCACATTCATATAATATCAATGCCAGCAATGCTGCGACGGAATTTATTCCTCATCATTTCCTTCCACGTAGATTTGCGTCCCGCGGGTGTTTTATTTGTGCTTTGTAACAGAGTATGAACAAGCTGAGCGTTGGAATTTCGCTCAAGTACTCTGGAATTTTTTTGGAGACGCGACGGTGCCAGTGACTGCTCAGTCCTAGTCAGAAATCTCTAGCCAACTGTTTTTTTTTTTTTTCTGGGTCATGCGATGTGGCTCGGTTTCCATCGCAAGGGCTCGAAATCACTGGAAGGTTAGAGAAACTCTCGTTCTCCCCCTACGAAGCTAAGGATGTCCTGGGCAGCTAAAGAGCCCCATCGCGCGGATGAGAAGCAAATCCCGTTAGGTACCACGTGGGTCCTAGCTCATTTGGGTCAAGACGTTCACTTTGTAAAGACAATTACAGCACTGAAAAATCAACTATAAGCTGTTTACTCGCGGTGCAACAGCATAAGCTACTGATAAATTAATTGTGCCGCGCATAAGTTACAAACTTCACAGGTATACTTGTCGATGCACTAGCGCTTACTGTACGAACCAATGAGTACACGTGCGGGAAATGGGGGAAAAATAGGCTTGACTGAAGAGTTCAAACTCAACATAGAAATAGTTGAAATCATGGGCTGAAAGTTGGCATAAATCTTTAGTATCTCTTTATTAATGTGTAGTGAAAACCATAAGTCAACAGGAGTATGTAAAATAGATTGCAGTAATGGAGGCAATTTAATACAGTGCTGCTATCTTCTACCCGGGAAAATAAATGAAAAGAAGGAATGACTCCCAAGGAGATCCATGAGCAAAAGGTGCTAACGTTGGTGATGGACTGTATTTGACAAGCAGCAGGTGAAAATATTCTGCCAATTTCAGGCGTGGTAGATGCGCTTGAAGACGAACCCCGTGCTGGTCGACCACCCACAGGAGCCACCCAAGGAAGTGCTCATAAAATTCTGGATAAGCATGGTTGCGGATGATCGACGCATCACAACCTGGAAAATTTCTGAGGCATTCACCATATGCAAAGAAATAATTCACCGTGTTATTCATGATATTCAATGCTTTTAACAAGGTGTCATTGCATTAGGTCCTAAGGTTGTTGAGCCGTGATCGCAAACATGATCGAGGGCCAATGTCAAAACAAAATTTGCGTATGTTTGATGCAGATACTAAATATTTTCTTGCAAGATTTATTGCTATGCATGAGACGCGGCTCCGCCACTTCCAAAGAGAATATAAACAACAGTGCATGCAGTGGAAACGTCCCTCACATCCAACCCCCCAGAAGGCAAAGGTGGTTGAATCAGCTGGCCTATAGTGTTGGCGCTAACATTCTGGTATTCTAAAGATGTGCTATTGCTAGACTACCTTAAAAAGGGTTAAACACTAACAGGAAAACACTATGGGCACCTTTTGGACAAATTGAAGCATGTCCTAAAGCAAAAAAGGAAACGATTGGTGAGAAAGGGAGTGGTGTTGTGGGCCGATAACGCATGCGCTGTCGTCCATGGCAAAAGTACGTGACTGGGGGGTTCAACTTGTTAAGCATGTTCCATAACCTCCTTATCTGGTTCCTTCAGATTATTGTATTTTCCCTGAACTGAAAAAAAAAACACCTAGCAGAGACCAGATTCGCATCAGATGACGAGGTGATTAATTCCTCAGAGGACTATTTGAACATGCAGGAAGAAACCGTATATTTGGAGGGCATTAAAAGCTTATAGCCAAGATATATCTGCCTGGAAGCCAAGGGAGACTATGTAGAAAAACGGGTAATCAATGGGATTCCTACCTCTTTTCTTTATAAGCTGGACTCAGAACTTTTCAGTCAACCCGGGCAGTATCGAGGAGATAACACTGTCGCGAAGCTAGACTCTATGTGGTGTATATAGGCACGTAATATGCAGTTGTGACGTCAGTTGTAAGAGCATAAGGGGTGGCTGTGACAGCGTAAAGTATGTGATATTATTCTAGGGTAATAATACTAAACGGAGCATCAAAATTCCCGACATCGCTAAATGCATTACATCCCTACATGTCACGAAGCTCCCTCCGACTTCCGCGATTTGAAACAGCATAACATGAACATTGAGTATTCATAGTTACGTCCTTCCAGTAATGAAGTGAGTCTGTAATAAAATTTTGCAATCTATCTCGTCGTCATGCTAAATGTAAACATGAAATGCACTGCGGAAAGGCGTAGCACCCTTTCAGTTTACGGCACCGACGTGTCTATGCACGTGAAGGCAAACACAAAAGCTTGATGTGATACGCTTTTGCAAGATGTGTATAACGCACGCAAGTGCATTATGTGGCACTGAGTGAACACGGGGATCTTGATATTTATTTTTAATTTGTTAGGGCTATTCTTGTCTCTTGATTATTTTCGCTGTCCAGTATAGGGTCGATTTTTCCTTGTCTGTTTGCTTTCAAACCACCGAAGCACTTAAGTATGAATGGCAGTATGTGCACGCCTACAAGAAAGTGGTGCTCAATCACTCATGCCGGAGGGATGTGAACGATAACAGGAGGAAAAAGCGACGGCGTGTACAAAGCTTGATGACAGCGTTTATTCGGGCGTAGCGGCTTTGTGTTGCGTTCGGCTTTGCACTTGTGCTCCCTTCAGAATTCTGCGCACTGGCGCCATCTGTACTCTGTTGAAGAAACATTTGACCCTTCTTTTTCCCGAACGGCGCCACTAGGTGGTGCCATGGAGTCATAAAGTAGTGCACTACCGTGCTGTAATGCAAGGGAGGCTGTCGGTCTTTTTGAACAGTGCGGTTTTTGAAATTAAGGAGTAAATTTCTCTAAGCTTAGGCAGCTGGGCTAGTTGATTCCGAGTTGCATTATGAAACATCGTTTCGGCGCACAAACGAGGAGAGAGCAAACAGCACAACGCCGGACTTGAGTTCCCTTGCACGACATTGTGTCACGGCTGAAATAGCTGAAAGGTTGACGAGAGTCGAAGAGGGATTCGCACACAGAAAAGCAGCTATGACAGGGCTCAATCTACTATACAGTATATTGCTAAACGTAGACAACTGGGCTAGTTGGTTCTGAATTGCATTATGAATTAAATTGTGATTGCTTTGCTGTGCATTGCAATTATTGCTTTATGAATGGCGTTATTGTCGTTTTGGCGCACAAAAAAACATGAATACATAAAGAAACTAGCCAAGCTGCCTAAGCTTAGCGATATACTGTGTAGTACATTGGGCTCTGCCATCCATGCTTTTATATGTGCAAGTCCTTCTTCGACGCTCGTCAACCTTTATTGCGTCACCGCATGTAGTGCAAGGGAACTCACGTCCGGCGTTTGTGTTCTCTGCTCTCTCCTCGTCCGTGTTTATTGTGCGCCGAAACGATGTTTCGCAAATTTTTCTTTCAAGCGATACCTACCCCTAAGCTCTCCTATGCTCATAGACAGGGAAGATAACAATTTAAGCAGTTGAGGAGGTTTGGCAGGCAGCGGAAGAAGTCGTGGTTTCGCGTTTTTTTCACCCAGTACAATAGACGATATGCGAAATGCGCAGCGCCATCTCTCGGCGGTCCGAGAACTAAGTCCTCCATGTTGGCACGGTACAGAAAACGAAACCGCTGCCCAGCGTTGGTTTAAAACGGCTGCGCTTCGTTTGAAAAGTAAAATGCCGATGCAGTGTTGCGCTACCCTTTCCACTGTGAAAAGACACTACGATGCGTGCCAGAACTAGGTGCGTTCCAGCTTTTCGCTTTTCTATTTTTTTTACTCCGTCCCAACGTTTTAGTAACACAAAACGCCATGCGAGGTATCATGTGTCAGCACGCGGATCAGTGCGCAGCTTTCGCTTTCTGCGCTGATTTTTGACAAATCTCTCGAGGTGATTTGCGTTTAAATTAAGATAAGGACCACAGCCTTTGTTGTCTCTGATCAAAATTAGAAGCCGATTTCGTGCATTTATCAACTCTCCGGTCGGGCGTGAATATATATAGACGCATACTTGAACAACGTAATAGAGAACGGGCCAATCGCTCTTGCCGTGGCGAAATAAGTTCACTCGAAGAACCATATGCCGATTACTGCTTAGTTTGCTACGTGTTCAGTTAAGTTTTTCCCGTGTTCAATTAGTTTCAGAAGGGCGAGCAAACGCTCTGGACCTTACGCATATGTTATGCGCGTTAAGGAGTCTTTGTGAAGCCATACGTATAAAAACTGAGGTGCGAATGCTTTATTTCTTGAGGATTCCTATACCTTCGATATCTGCGGCGGCGAAAATCTAAAAAAAAAGAAGCGAATAATATAGCTACTTTATTATGAAGGAGGGACGCATTTCTAAGCCAGAAAGTACGTGCAACAGTGTTCTGAAAACGCTTCAGGCCATCAGATTTTATTATCGTTGTGGCAAGCTCCAACAACTTGCTTCACAACAAAGCCATTTGTTCAAGTTTGGGAGTAAGCTAATTAAGTTTCGGAAGCAACCAAACATGCTCATTTCGCCCCTGCACACACAGCTTGACCAGCGTATCGAGTCCGTGCATGCACCTACAGCTGTAGCATCTTTCTCTAATCAAGCCGCCGCGGTGGCTCAGTGCTTATCTGAAAAAAAAAGCTGTGTCATTGCTTACAATATTTTGAATTATATGTGCATGCCTACTTTCCTCTTGTTAATGTCGACTGACTGCGTCTTAAGTAGGACACGGTTTCAACGAATTGTGGCGAAAATCAACCGACGCCGGGCTCTGAAACGGTGACGTTGAAAACCGCGGATGCGCATTTCACATTACAGTAAAGGAATCGAATTACGCAGCTCTCGAGGGTCTTGTGCGATTATACTGCAATGCACGAAGCTCCTGGCATCGGCGCGAACACAGAAGTTTGTCAACACACGTGCGCACTCACCGCAAAATAACCGCTCGCTACCCTACCAGATGAATTCGCGTCCACCTGGGAATAAAATAGCCATGATAATGCGTGATGCTTGAACTGGTGCTTTAATGCGAGCATTAAAACAAAGCACACTGTCACGGTTCGACTTTCCAACCCACTTTCAAGTGCCGATTATTGCGATCATCAGCGCCAGACTTCAAGCGAAGCTGAGGACGCGGTAGGAGTAAGCTGGCGCTTATTGAAAGCACCTACATTTGGTCAAAGATCAGCTGTGAAAACAACGCAGCAGCTGAAGCTTGCCTGTTGAAATTCCAATCGCAAGAAGAAAGTACGCATAGCAAGCGATGCACCAGCTCGACGAGCTCGACTGAGCCAAGATGGAAACCGGAAGTTGTGGGCGCGGTATTGCCAGACCGCCAAGCAATTTCACATATCGTCTATTGTGCCGATATTCTTGGTAAGCAGCTTTTCTAAACCGTTTTCAGTGGTATTACCGGTTGCTAAATACTTGAGAATGTAATTTTAATTTTCCTTTTTTGACAATACCATTCGATGAGTGGAGGTGAATAACACGCTGATGAATAACGATGGATTGTGAGCACGTCGAATTAGCATTAATTTGGAGTATCTTTGAGGATCATTCGGGTCGATAAGTAGGTTTGTATTAGTTCAAAAACAATAAAAACTAAATAGAAAGACACCTGCAATCAAATCCATTTGGCCTTTCTCAGTTTTCCTGGACGCAGAAGTTTCCCAGCATTTTTCTTTTAATTCACAACTTGCAGCACGTTTATACTAAAGAGTCAATTTATTTCGATTTTGCCATGGAGTTACCTTCTCTCTTTATACGACCGCTCAGATTTTCGTAAGAGTAGCTTTTGCATCTTTGTTTTTAAAAAAATGGCTGAGGCTTAACTTGGTTAACCCTGGTCAGATGCGAAGCATATTGATGGCTAGGCTTGGTAATACATGGCTTTCCTTGGTTGAACGCCGACGAACCCCGAGACGCGCGTTGGGTGGGCGCCTGGATTGCCACGGAAGCCGCGTCCGCCTGCCCGGTGGAGCGAGCGTTTCACCTACACCGAGTGTGAACGCGCGTTCGGAATGCGCGGGAATGCCGCTCGAGGACATTTCGGTGTCTGTGCGATGGCATCGTTCTCCCTCTCCCAGCGCGTGACGGCGATCTGTCGTGACGTCATGTGTCACGTGGTATGACGTCACTGTACCACGTGGTCTGCACGGCGTGCAACCACAGCGACGGCGCGAGGGGGACCCCCATCTTCCTCTGTCGTGACGTCATGTGTCACGTGGTAAGTCACGTGGTGTGACGTCACTGTACCACGTGATGTGCACGGCGTGTAACCACGGCGAAGGGCTGTAGTGTACCTCCGTCTTCCTCTGTCATGACGTCATGTGTCACGTGGTATGTCACGTGGTGTGACGTCACTGTACCACGTGGTGTGCACGGCGTGTAACCACGGTGAAGGGCTGTAGTGTACCTCCGTCTTCCTCTGTCGTGACGTCATGTGTCACGTGGTATATCACGTGGTGTGACGTCACTGTACCACGTGGTGTGCACGGCGCGTAACCACAGCGAAGGGCTGTAGTGTACCTCCGTCTTCCTCTGTCGTGATGTCATGTGTCACGTGGCATGTCACGTGGTGTGACGTCACTGCACCACGTGGTGTGCACGGCGCGTAACCACGGCGAAGGGCTGTAGTGTACCTCTAGTAATATGCTTCGCATAAAAGAAAATGTTCCTTTGGCTAGCGGAAGTTAACGTTTAGAGGCGAAGTTCTCGCCTGGGAACGCTATTTAGGTTGTTCTGCGTCCGAAGTAACCTAACTTCCCACACGTCTGATATGCTCATAACGTGCCGGAACATTTACTATCATCTTGTCTTCACTTCTGACTGGCCACTGCGCCGGCGCTAGTTAGTAAGCGACCGCTGATAGACTAATGCGCTATCTATTTCCGGCGACCACCTGCGTAACCTACGCAATTCTAAGACAGAATTGACCACCTTTCTTTAAAAGGGCACAAAGCACTCACGGTGCTGCTTTGCTGCGTATACCTGAGCATCACCAAAATTTCCTGCATTTCAGACCTAGGACCAAAGAACTGAAATTGTTTGTCCTTTGCTAAGCTTGTTCGTCACCGACACTGACAGAAAAAATCTACCATTAGGCGGTCTTCTTGAAAAAGGGAAGCAGAAAGTTCGTCGTTACAAGTGCAACCGCAAAATGAGACACGCAAGGCCCAAAACAATTAGATATCACTCGCACGCAGTTGGGAGTGTTTCATGCTTTGCGTCGTCGGGTATGCGCCTAGCATGTAGCACATAAGTGGAATATTAAGTTGACACAAAGACTCAAAGGGGGAGAAGCGGCAGCTGTGACGAAATGCGGCTCACGACTCCTGAGCGATTATAAACCCATTGAAAATTTACTATACATGAGGACATTGCCCGCCGCGGTGTCTCAATGGTTAGCGCGCTCGGCTACTGAGCCGGAGTTCCCGGGTTCGAACCCGTCCGCGGCGGTCGATGAAGGCGAAATGCAAAAGACGCCCGTGTGCTGTGCTATGTCAGTGCACGTTCAAAAACACCAGGTCCCCACAGGGGGGCGTCTGCAGCATGCAGACGTTGGTGAGTGGCGACACCACGGGCATCCCCGCAGGGGGATGATGGTGAACAATGCGTCACCACGAACCCGAGCATCCGCGCTTAGCCGTGCGTGACATCGCCGTGTCCGGGGAAAAGGGGATCCTGGTGGTTGAGCCGATGCCGAGCGTTTGGACCCTTAAGGCCCCTCGGCGGAGGCAACACACCACTTTGGCCCCAGATTCCTGTAGACGGCACCTCCGGCCTGACCCGACCGGGGGAAATCAGCAGTCGCCTTTTCCTATCCTCCCCTCTATCTATCTCTTTCTTACAACTCTCCTGTCTCCTCCTCTTTTCTTCGTTTTTTCCTCTTTTTCCTGGCGGCGAGGGTTAACCGTGTGTGACCAACTACTCTGAGTTGAGTCATATTAGGTTATAGTTAAGGTGTACAGCTGGCGTGGGCAGGACTTGCTCGCAAGTTCCTGTCCCGTCCCCTTGTTGTGCTCCATGGTGGGTGGCTGGCGCCATGACCGAAAAACTAGAATTTTTATGGCTCCCCCTTTTTCCAAACCAGATCGCTCTCTCAAGAGAGGGCGGAACGAAGCAGAACAGTTTTTTCAAAAAAGAAAAGTCAGTTTTCCTAAGTACCATGTGATTCATAGTGAAGTACAAGATAAGCAAGCTAGAATCCTGTCCCCCTTCCTAGTGTCAAAGTGTTTGACAGAAGCCTTGGGCATTGGCTACAAGGTATCTAAAATGGCCAGCGGTGACTTACTGCTCGAACTGCGTGACAACGTCCAACACTCAAAACTTGTAAACATTGTATCTGTTGGGGATATTCCTGTCTCCGTGACGTCACACCGATCTCTGAACACCGTCCGAGGCGTTATATCCGAAAATGACTTTGTCCACATCACTGAAAAAGAGATGCTCGAAGGTCTGAGTGACCAAGACGTGATAGATGTTCACAGAATCAAGATCCGGAAGAATAATAAGGAAATAGACACAAAACACATGATCCTGACGTTCAACACCAGCACACTGCCTGACACAGTCGAAGTAGGATATCTAAAAGTTAATGTAAGACCATACATTCCCAACCCTAGCTGATGTTTCAACTGCCAAAGGTTCGGTCACGGCTCACAAAGTTGCCGCGGCCGGAAAACGTGCGCGAAATGCGCCTCGAAGGATCATTCTGATCAATGTGACGCAGCCCCGCACTGCGCAAACTGTGAAGGAGACCATGCAGCGTACTCCAGGTCGTGTCCGTCCTGGAAAAAAAGAAAAGGAGATAATCACCATAAAGACAAGGGAAAACATTTCACTTAAAGAAGCGAGAAGGCGTTTTTCACTCACGAACTCATTCTCCTTCACAACAAAACAAAACTTCGCCGATGTGGTGCGTGGGCGCGGCGCACCACTCCAGGCTTCGGCACCCGTCCAGGTCACACGCAGTGAGCCTGTGGCGGTGCCATCCGCGCCCCAAGGCAGAGTAGCTAACGCTGCTCCGCCAACTGCAAGTCAGGCTGCGCAGACCCCCGGGTCGGCGGGCCTCAAGACCTCTTCCCACAGGTCGAGGTCAAACTCGAACGCGAACGTGCCTCCTGCACGGTTGTCCAGCGCCTCCGCAGAGGCGATGGACACGGCCCCGGGCAGCCCCGCGCCGTCCACGTCGGACGGTCGGCGGAGCTCTCTGGATCGATCAAAAAAAGACAGGGCCCGAGTCACGGGGCCAACAACAACTTGATCTACCTTTCCACCCTATAGACACACAAAATTAAGATGGCTTTCATAATTAGAAAATGTTGACATCAATGAGATAAATGAAAAATTCACGAATTGTATCTTAGTTGCCGCACATTTAGCTATTCCTCAATCCTCTGGAACAGTAAAACAAAATCACAAATACTGGCACACAAAAGAATGTAAAGATGCAAAAAAGAAACAAAACAAAGCCTGGGGCATTTTTAGGAGATATCCAACACATGAGAATCTCATTAATTTTAAAAAAGCAAGAGCAAAAGCACGATACATCAGACGCAACGCAGAAAGGGCATCATGGCAACAGTACATATCCTCGATAAACAGCTCAATAACATAAAAAAAAATGTGGGAGCAGGTGCGGAAATTCACTGGAAGTTTTACAATTACAGTGACATAAAAGACATACTAGGAGCACACGCTCCTGTCGCCTTATGTCTACAAGAAACAAATTTAGGTCCCCAAAAAAATAACTTTCTTAAGAATTATACTGTTTTCCGCCGCGATCGGGAACAGGCGACCCGGCTGTCGGGAGGCGTAGCCATCATAGTGAAAAACGGTGTCCCGGCTCGAGAGCTTAAACTAAAAACAAGACTCGAAGCTGCCGCAGCCACTCTGGTTGCCCATAAAACCATCACAGTGTGCTCACTATATATCGATCCGCACTTTAATTTAACACTACATGACTTAGAGGATCTTTTAGAGCAGCTACCAGAGCCATACCTGGTAGTTGGAGATTTTAATGCGCATTCATGTTTTTGGGGAAGCGAGAAAACTGACACTAGAGGCCATCTCGTAGAGGATTTTATTTTATGCAATGACGTCTGTTTACTCAACTCTAATAAACCTACATACTGCTCCCCAACCTCGGGGAAAATGAGTGTTTTAGATTTGTCTTTTAGTTCACCGTCTGTTTTTAACGATTTTAACTGGAGTGTTTTAGACAATCCATATGGAAGTGTTCATCTCCCTGTCGTAATAAGTCTTTCATCCTCGCTAACAGTTATTCCCACAAAACCACGGTGTTGGAAGCTACATTTAGCTGACTGGCAACTTTTTACAGCACAAGCTACATTAGAGAAAATAGATTTAGAAAATGTTGACATCAATGAGATAAATGAAAAATTCACGAATTGTATCTTAGTTGCCGCACATTTAGCTATTCCTCAATCCTCTGGAATAGTAAAACAAAATCACAAATACTGGCGCACAAAAGAATGTAAAGATGCAAAAAAGAAACAAAACAAAGCCTGGGGCATTTTTCTGAGATATCCAACACATGAGAATCTCATTAACTTTAAAAAAGCAAGAGCAAAAGCACGATACATCAGACGCAACGCAGAAAGGGCATCATGGCAACAGTACATATCCTCGATAAACAGCTCAATAACATAAAAAAAAATGTGGGAGCAGGTGCGGAAATTCACTGGAAATTTTACTCCTTTCACATTTCCAATGCTAACAACACCCGGTACTCAAACAACATTAGAAGAGCAGGCCAACATATTGGGTGAGCATTTTGCTACAGTATCAAGCTCAGCCAACTACACACACTCCTTTCAAAAGCACAAAACAATAGTAGAAAAACAAAAACTTCCCTTCAGAACATGCATACATGAAGACTACAATCAGCTTATTACAATGCAGGAACTAAACGCAGTACTAACATCCGGTAAAAAGACAGCACCAGGTCCAGACAATATACATTATGCCATGCTTGCTCACCTCTCTGAGACTGCCATAGAGGCTCTCCTAAAATTTTTCAATAAAATATGGATGAGTGGAGAAATCCCCCAAGCATGGAGAGAAGCAATCATAGTACCCTTTCTAAAACCTGGCAAACCACCAACTAGTCCCACCAGTTACAGGCCAATAGCACTCACTAGTTGTATAGCAAAATCATTCGAAAGCCTTCTAAACATCAGACTAACCTTCATACTTCAGTCCCGGCAACTTTTAGATATACACCAATGCGGGTTTAAAAAGACATGTTCCACAACCGATCACCTTGTTCGCTTTGAGAACACAGTCCGGGAAGCGTTCATCCGCAAGCAACACTGTATCGGGGTCTTCTTCGACCTGGAGAAGGCTTACGATACCACGTGGAGGTTCGGTATCCTCCGTGACCTAGCGGACCTAGGTATCCGCGGCAGGATGCTGAGCTGTTTGAACGACTTCCTAACCAACCGCACGTTCCGAGTCCGCCTAGGCGCAACCTTCTCCAACACTTTTATACAAGAAACTGGCGTACCCCAGGGGTGCATCCTCAGCACGACCTTATTCATCATCAAAATGAACTCCATAGGAAAAGTAATCCCAAAATCCATAATGTACTCAGTTTACGTAGATGACCTCCAAATAGCATGCACGTCTTCCAGCATACCTACCTGTGAGCGACAGATACAAATAACAATAAATAAACTGGCTACCTGGGCAGATAGAAACGGATTTAGATTTTCCCCTCAGAAAACAGTAGCGGTTCTGTTCTCTTTGAGACGAGGCCTACAGGCCGACCCCACACTATATATAAACCAGACCCCATTACCTGTCAAACAAGAGCATAAATTTCTAGGATTAACTTTCGATAGAAAGCTCACTTTCTTGCCACATATAAATAGCTTAAAGAAAAAAGGTTCCCAGGCCCTCAGTATACTGAAACTACTGTCAAGAAAACGCTGGGGGTCTGGTAGGGCATGCCTGTTACATATATATCGTTCTCTGGTTCGCTCTAAGTTAGACTATGGGTCCATCGTATATGGCTCAGCAAGACCATCCTACATAAAACGACTGGATCCTATCCACAATCTTGGTTTAAGGTTGTCTTCCGGTGCTTACAGAACTTCACCAATAGCAAGTCTGTATGTGGAAACGAATGAACCTTCCTTAGAGGATCGAGGAACTGCACTAACTTGTACATACATCCTCAAAATCCTTTCTCAGCCCAAACATCTCTGTTACCCAATTGTGACGAAATGCCCATCCCGAATACTCTTCAATAACAAGCCTCACGCGATTAAGCCGTTGCTCTTGCGCTTCGAAGAAAAATGCCAAGCTCTGAACATACTAAACGAAATTAAAAATATTGCCCCAAGACACGAAGCGCTACCACCGTGGTACACTCTCCCCACAGTGTGTGACGTCACACTAACACGCTTCAGTAAAACCTGTACGACACACGACCATATAATACAAGAATATCTAGGACTACAAGAAAAATACAGAAATTACACTGCATTTTATACTGACGGGTCAAAAACTCATGCTCATGTAGGAAGCGCCGTAATACAAGGAAAAAATGAAAATGCAGTACGACTGCCCTCATGTGCTACAGTTTTCACCGCGGAGTGTTATGCTATTAGTGTTGCGGTACAGAAAATAACAAATGAAAGCATCAAAAACAGCATCATTTATACAGATTCACTGAGCGTCCTTACAGCATTAAACTCCAAAAATGCCACAGAGCCACTGATTGGAAGCATCATACACAATATAGTAAAGGTCACAACATGAAAACATGTAAAATTCTGCTGGGTTCCCAGTCACATTGGCATTAGGGACAATGAGAGAGCCGAATGTGTGCTGCACAAACCAGAACCATGGAAATAAAACATGTGAATTTGCCTCCTAGGGATTACATGAAGTTATTGCATAGCAGACTAAGAGCCAAGTGGCAAGCTTCTTGGGAAAATGAAGGACACAACAAGCTGCATACCATAAAGCCCATTTTAAAAGAATGGAAATCATGCCGCCATAAAGAACGTTTTATCGAAGTAATTTTATGTCGTTTACGCATAGGTCACACACGCATCACCCATAACTTCTTATTAACAAAAAAAGACAAACCTGTGTGTGAAATGTGTGGTGAGGACCTCACAGTAAATCACATTTTAATTTCTTGTTCACATCTCGAAGAACTTAGAAAAAATTTCTTTACGGTATTTTACAATGAACACATTCCATTTCATCCCGCATTGCTTTTAGGCGAGCAAACACTTGTCGAATTTTCACTTGTTTGTAAGTTTCTAAAGAAAGCCAATGTTTTAAATCTATTATAATGTAACCTCTGTACACTTGACATAACATCATCTAACCTTGTGTTTGGCGCATGATAGCCCTAGTTGCTTATGCGCCATAAAACCCCATATAACTAACTAAAAACACCAGGTGGTCGAAATTATTCCGAGGCCCTCCACTATGGCATCTCTTTCTTCCTTTCTTCTCTCACTCCCTCCTTTATAGCCTCCGCGGTGGCTCAGTGGTTATGGCGCTCGGCTACTGACCCGAAAAACGCGGGTTCGATCCCGGCCACGGCGGTTGAATTTCTTTGGAGGAGAAATTCTAGAGGCCTGCGTACTGTGCGATGTCAGTGCACGTAAAAGAACCCCAGGTGGTCGAAATTTCCGGAGCCCTCACTACGGCGTCTCTCATAGCCTTAGTCTCTTTGGGACGTTAAACCCCATAAACGAAACCAAACTCCCTCCTTTATCCTTTCCCTTACAGCGCGGTTCGGGTGTCCACTGAGATGTGAGGCAGATACTGCGCCATTTCCTTTCCTAAAAAAAATCAATTTTTAGTGAGAACACGAATTCTGGACAGGCACGCCTGTAAATGCGGCAGCAAAATATGTTCCGATTAAAAAACAATAATTCCTTGTGGCCTAACCTGATAAAAAAAAGTTTGGTTTGGTTTATGGGGTTTAACGTCCCAAAGCGACTCAGGATATGAGGGGCGCCGTAATGAAGGACTCCGGAAATTTCGACCACCTGGGGTTCTTTAACGTGCACTGACATCGCACAGAACACGGGCCTCTAGAATTTCGCGTCCATAGAAATTCCACCGCCGCGGCCAGGATCGAACCCGCATCTTCCGGGTCAGCAGTCGAGCGCCACAACCACTGAGCCATCGCGTGATATATATGGAACACTAAGTTGCAGTCAACTGCAGAAAGGTACTCGTACATCGGTAAAAGGTAATCTTAGAATGTATCCGTGCAGTCAGTTTGTTGTTTCACTATACACTGACATTGAAGTAAAAACAAAAGGAGGGATTTCAAACCATCGCTACTCGTACCAAGAAAATGAACGCACGATTTCTGGCTGCGTAAGGATGATTAAATGGGGGGTCATTTACGTGCGGTACATCTAGCTATCCATTCGCGAATGCAGAGAAAATTTATTAAAGAAATTGTTGTCCTACAGTCTTAATATTTAATGGGGGGGGGGGGGGGGGGGGGGGGCAGAAATGAATCTAGGACCAAATAGCACTCAGAATGCTTGCCCTTTTCTCTTATTCAGTCCGGTTCAAGCCTAGTAGAAATGCAGGTAGGTTTACTATAAGTAGTCAATCACAGCGCATGGTACTCTGTTATTTATCCAATAGGGCTCAATGTTAGGTGAAACTCTGTGCACTGTTGATTTTGAGGCATTAAATTATGGATCCGCGTCTCCCGATGGCCTGGCCATTCTTGCTGAATGGTAGTTACTAAACTCGCTAATCACAAGCATTTCACTTCCACGGCCCCACTAAGAAAAACGGATTTAATGAAGTAGGTATGTTTATCGGCGCTCGGGCAAGCCCATTTAATCGGTGAGGCGGTGAGGTGGGCTAGTTGCGGAACTTTTGAAATTGAGGAAGAAAAAACAGAACACACTTAAAAGAAAAGCAGTGCACATACAGAAGCTACACGAACAACTTCACAGTTGCGTTTTTTATACAGCACATCCGTGTGTGCGCGCCAAGTTTCGTGTAGGTCCGCTAGGTTTCTCAGTGAAATTTTGCGTCTACCTCGCTCGCGTGGGAGCCGGCGCCGTCGGTGCGAACGGAGCACTGTTAGAGGGTAACAGAGCAGGAGGCGCGCAGCAATACAGGTTCTAGCGGGCGCGAAATCTTAAGGACGCTAATAAAGGGCGAATGTTAAAAGCGACTCAGAAAATTCGACAGTCAGAATGGTACGGCTGATGCAGAAACGCCTCATTTCACTGTATCGGCGCCTGTCAAACGTTTTTTTTTCAGTGGGAATACTTTATGGCGCCAGAGGAAAGTTGCTAAGTTAAAACAATCAGGCCAGGTGGCTTGTTGTGAACGTTCCAGGCTTGGGAGTTTTGTATGACTATACGTTCGCTCCCTCGAAGTGGTGCATATCGCGTGTGGATGTCCGAACGCGTAGACCGCGATTGATTCAGCGAGAAGCTGTAATAAAGTTGTAAGCTTCGTGTCTTCTATGGCTGCTTTTAAGTTTTTGTCTTAGATGAGCAATGTACATATTGACATTAAATGCAAGTGACACACACAAATTTTGGTGTTGTGTTGTCGTTGCTTTATTCATTTTGCTTTTTCACTGCGTAGTGCGTTGCACAATAAATGATTTATGACGTTTCTCGCGTTTTTTTTTCTGTTATAATTCTTATACTCGTTCTTCTCCCACATCCTTTGCTTCTTATTCTCACGAAGCGACTGGTTACACTGTCGGTTATCTCAGATAATGTCGCTTAAACTATTTTTCGCTGTAATGACTCTTTTTGAAACTCGCGCTGTTGGGGCACGCTAAGCTGGTGCACGACGGGGCAGCTCTGGAATCCTGAAGTGTAGCGTGCTAGGCTACTTCCAGTGGCTACAGAGGGCGCCAAAGAGTGCTCTAGTAGTGAAGACACGCCAAGAGCTTAAAGTGACACGTTCCACTAGTATTTTATTTCCCTATCTGAAGTTATCCAATAAAAGTTTCACCTTCTGTCAGTAGATGCAAGAAGTTATGGACTACTGCAATAAATATTAGCCTAAGTACGAAATCACGAGATATATCCATTCATGTACCCTAACCTTTCTCTTGCTCTACTTTCTTTTTTCCACCAGTCGTTCCTGACCAGGCCGGAACTAAGCTGATCAAAAATTTTCTGTCAGTTTTGGCTGCGTGAGAAATACAGTGTTTGCCGACTCGACCATTAGACTCCGGGAAGCAGCGCTCTTGGTTAGTCGCTGAGCTCCCTTGTTCTTCGGATCAGCGACGCTGAAAATTGCGCTCTCACGCGTGCTCTCCTACCACCCGACATCAACATAATGCGCTGAACAGCCGCTGTCAGATGGCACAGCGTAGGAATTGTGCTTGCATTACTGTTCATTGGCCCAGCAGAACATGCGATAATTAATGAATTCATGAAATAGCCTCAACTTGATTTCTTTCGCCTATAGGCGAATAAAATTTGCCTTTGCTGATGACGATGAGATGGCGAGTAAAAAATGGCTGCGTTTGGAACTTCTTTGCGTGTTCCCTTTGAAAAGAAGTCTACTTGTGACGGCTCGGAAAGCTCAGCAGGCAACGCGACCATTCCTTCGTTTCGTGCACAACACGAGTCTCGGTTCTGCGATTGTGAATAGGCGCGCTTATGATATACTTGTTGCCACTTTGCACGCCACGCATTTGGCGAATCGCTGTCTCCCTTTCCCCGCTTTGAATTTTCTCTCCATGGCTCGAGTTATAGACTTTGGTACTCTTCCCTCCCTAGGCCAGAATAATATCCCAGGCTGACATGTCTGCCTTTCCCTTTGATAAATTGTTCTCTCTGTCCTCCTCTATTGTGTCTCGTAATTCAAATCCAACTGCATTCGTTCAACGGCCATCTTACCGCATTCACAAACCGCGTGGAGAGATTCACTCTCTTAACATCAGTGGCGGATAGGACAAGATAAGCTGATTTTTTTTTTCGAACTGTACTTGCAACGATATGGGAAATACAAACCACAAGGATTTAAGTGCGCATTTTAAAGCTGTAAATTCCCATCATAGGTAACCATACCGACATTCTCCGGTAGTTTAAACTCTGCCGATCGCAGCAGCGATTCCTGTTGTACAGTCTCACGCTGCCATGAAAATGAAAAGCAGCGAAGAAGCAGAATAACAAGGACAAATGGCCTGGCTAGAATCCAAGAAGATAGAAGGTAGCAGGGCATCATGAGTAATTAGAGTCAATCCCCCCCCGTGTACGTACATTTCATCTCGGCGCATAAACGCTTCCGCTTTGCCATCAGTACGCCCAACGCGGCAGCAAAAGTTGACGAGATCATGCTTGTAAGCGTAAAGCGGACTGCTTTTCAGCGCAAAAAATAAAAACGATATCGTGTCTAGCACGGTGGAAAAAAAAAAGAAAGAAAGAATGCTCATAGTTTGGCCAGCTTCCCAACGAATCCTTCATTTGCGTGCTCTGATCGGAAGTAGCCACAGGGCGGGCCTGCAGGGACGCTGTGGCCCGCTCACAAATGTCCCTAATCGATATGGCAGCGGTAATGGGAGTTGGCTCAGGAGGAGGACCCTGCCCGCGGCCGAGCATCAAAACTGGGCCCGGCTAGGAGACGCGCGCCTGCCGCAACGGGGCAGACGTGAGCGCGCGTGTCCGGCTGTCGCCGCAGCACCGAGAAGGGCCTGCGGAAACCCGAGTGGCACTTTTTTTCCTCCTCTTTCGCGACGGGCTTTCGAGTGGGCGGACCGAATTCCGCTGATGGCGCGCGCTGCTCGCTTCTCCGCCGGAGCGTGTCCGGACAGAGAGGAGCCGCCTCGGTGCTGTCCCGCGGAAAAACAAGGTTAGGGAAGCGCGCGGTCGAACTGGCCGCAAGGCATGCCGGCACGCTCAAGCGGCCGATGTTGCGCAGGCTCTGGCTAAGAGGCGGTGGCAACAGCAGCAGCAGCGGCAGGCTTGCGGTCGTTTACATCTCTATAGCTGCCGGGTGTGTCTTTAAGCGGCCGGACGGAATCTCTGCAGCCCCGACGTCCTTGCGGAACTAGGATGCCCCCATACTTCTTGCCGCTTTCTCGCTTCCTCAGTGCCGTCTGCGGCAGTGACAGACGCGCTACAGGACGGCTTGTCGCTTCCAGAACGTCCTGTATTCTCTAAGTACCAGTGGTGCCCGGGATGATACTGAGTACAGTGGAATGAATGGATATTAAGGCGGAAGCCTTTAATGCCTCATCGTTGTAAGCAGGAGTTGTCGACAGAAAATGTCACGCTTTTCAATTGGTCGAAATGCTCGTGACGTCACAGTGCGCGAATTTCAAAATGGGGCCAATTGTACTTTGGCTAGTAACCATGCAACCAATCAAAGGGATCGTATAGTGATGCTCCAACTAAGTGGGACTGAGTTTACTTAATTAATCAATTAGCCTAATTAAGATAGAGGAGCATGAAGAGGTCAGAAGACAGAGGAGAAGAAAAGAAAGACGCGCGTCGCAGCGACAACAGCGTCCGCGGAAGGAGACGCTGCTGAAAAAACAGACAAGTACGAAGCCGCGTTCGCTCCACCACAACGCACTTCCCCACTCAGTTCGACGTTGCTCGTTTCATATACGTTGTGTCGAACATCCTAGACAGTTCCAACATTTGACAGGTGAATGACAGAACACGATGGATAGAAATGCAATGATATAAATATGAAATAGCCTAATTAACCTTTCTAGTTAGACCGCATAAATCAATAAAACCGAGAACGAAATTGGTCGAGTTGGGGAATCGAACCAGGGTCTCCGGAGTGCGATACGAGCACGCTAGCCACTCCGTAATGCCAGCTGAATGGTTTGGAATGAACAAAGGCGCGCCTAGCTAACACGGCGTCTTCGTTCACTCCCATCTTCCCCCTTTCCCTTACGGCGAGGTGCAGGTGTCCACCCAGATATGCGAGAGAGATACATTTCCTTTCCTCAAAAAATAAATTTACCGTCCAGCAAGGCGTACAGCCGAATTGGCGATGGCGTTCTGTGGACTCCCTGGCAGCGTTGCAAGACGCTGTCGCGTTCCACTCTTACAGGCGAAGCTTAACATGTTAACCACACATCTGTAACACACGCAGACAGGCAATGGACGCGTCATTCGCTGGTAGCACTTGAATCATCATTCACAACCACATTCGTGGCAGAATGCTGTACTCAGGCTTTCGCCTTGCACCACTTTAGTCGCCAAAGTGACTCCTAATTTTTTCCTCAGTATAGCTGGTCGTATCCCAGAACGGGAGGTGTCCATGGCATGGCTACAGGAGCCTTAAAACTGCTCTGGCGGCCACGCACTTCCAGATTCTGGACACGTTCATTATCTAAAAACGAACAGGCGTTTATATTTAGATGCAATTTGACCTATATATATATATATATATATATATATATATATATATATATATATATATGAGAGAAGCCAACAGCCACAGAAACCAAGGAGCACAGGGGATTTTTTTAAATTAATTTATTTTTTTGTGGTGTTGAACAAGTAAGAATATTAGTGAATATGTTGTCGCTTAAAGCTAATTGATTAGAAAAGCAGAAGAAAAAACAACCACATGCCGCCGGTGGGATCCGAACCCACGACCTCCGAATTACGCGTCCGGTGCTCTACCTCTGAGCTACGGCGACGGCTGTCGAACCTACTGCTTTCGGGGGTATTTATGTTTACAAATAACCTAACTTTGAGAGTGTTCATTAGCGCCACCCACGTTCGTAAGCGGCGGACGTGGAACGTCCTGAGTTACCGCTGGTGTGACGTAAACGCCATCGAACGGCGAGGGTGGAAGCTGTGTGAGAACCCTCTTATGCTTCCTATGGCGTCAAGGCTGCCAGAACCGAGGCCCTCGCTAAGCAGTAAAGCAAACAAGGGAAGGGGAATGAGGGGCTCGTTATAAATATGAGAGAAGCCAACAGCCACAGAAACCAAGGAGCACAGGGGATTTTTTAAATTAATTTATTTTTTTGTGGTGTTGATCAAGTAAGAATATTACTGAATATGTTGTCGCTTAAAGCTAATTGATTAGAAAAGCAGAAGAAAAAACAACCACATGCCGCCGGTGGGATCCAAACCCACGACCTCCGAATTACGCGTCCGGTGCTCTACCTCTGAGCTACGGCGACGGCTGTCAAACCTTCTGCTTTCGGGGGTATTTATGTTTACAAATAACCTAACTTTGAGAGTGTTCATCAGCGCCACCCACGTGCGTAAGCGGCGGACGTGGAACGTCCTGAGTTACCGCTGGTGTGACGTAGAACGCCATCGAACGGCGAGGGTGGAAGCTGTGTGAGAACCCTCTTATGCTTCCTAAGGCGTCAAGGCTTATGCCGATGGCGTCAAGGCTTCCTATGGCGTGTGTGTGTGTGTGTGCGGGTGTGTGTGTGTGTGTGTGTTCAACACACACAGGGTGCTCAATATTAGACTTTACTGTTTTTTTTTACTGGTGTGTGAACACACGCACACACGCACACACAGAGGGTGTCCCGGCTAACTTTAGCCAAGGGTTAAAAAATAAGATATTTGAGGCAGGCCAGTGAAACCCCTTACATACACCTACGAACCGGCTAGCGCATCTCAGGCAATTTTTTGTTTTGCGCTTAATTAATTAGCAATTAAGATAATTTTTCTAAATACGTAAAAATTGACTTTGGACAGCAGATGTGAGTATCAAAGTTGGAGAGAACCTTCAGAAACCCCCATTCCATTTACTTGCGACAAAGAAAGCCTCACGTGTGTCTTTTTTCGAACTCCAAAGAAAATCCGCGAAATATAAAAAAAATCACGTGACTAACGAATTCGCGCGCCACGATTCTGCTGCTCTCAACCGTGGCTTGAGCAAACGAAATCGTCTGCTGGCAAGGCGCGACGACCTCATTGCTCCGGCAGGCCCATATGCCGACGGTGGTTGAGACGATCGTGCGAGCCAGTCTGTAAGCGTGACTTTGCAACCCGCACCGTCGCGCTTGCAGACTGGCTCGCGCGGGTGCCGCAACCACCGTCATCATATCGGCCGGCCGGAGCAATGGGGTCGTCGCACCATACCAGCAGCTGATTTCGTTCACTCAAGCCACGGTTGAGAGCAGCAGAATCGTGGCGCGCGAATTCGGTAGTCACGTGATTTTTTTTTTGTATTTCGCGGGCTTTCTTTGGAGCTCGAAAAAAAGAGACACGTGAGGCTTTCTTTGTCGCAAGTAAATGGAATTTGGGTTTCTGAAGGTTCTCTCCAACTTTGCTATTCACATCTGCTCCAAAGTCAATTTTTACGCATTTAGAAAACTTATCTTAATTGCTAATTAATCGCAAAACAAAAAATTGCCTAAGATACGCAAGCCGGTTGGTAGGTGCATGTAAGTGGGTTCACTGGCCTGCCTCAAATATCTTATTCTTAACCGTCGGCTAAAGTTAAGTTAGCCTGGACACCCAGTGTGTGTGTGTGTGTGTGTGTGTGTGTGTGTGTGTGTGTGTGTGTGTGTGTGTGTGTGTGTGTGTGTGTGTGTGTGTGTGTGTGTGTGTGTGTGTGTGTGTGTGTGTGTGTGTGTGTGTGTGTGTGTGTGTGTGTGTGTGTGTGTGTGTGTGTGTGTGTGTGTGTGTGTGTGTGTGTGTGTGTGTGTGTGTGTGTGTGTGTGTGTGTGTGTGTGTGTGTGTGTGTGTGTGTGTGTGTGTGTGTGTGTGTGTGTGTGTGTGTGTGTGTGTGTATATATACATATATATATATAAAGGACAACTCTGAAATGGGCTCTAGTAAATTAGCAGCATGCCTGGGAGGTTGAAGCACGCCGCATTGTACAAGCTATCTGCATTCAAGATTGGAATTTCATCGTTTTCACGCCTTTTCCTCTCCTCTCGTCACTTTCTTTACGCTGGAAGGTCGGCGCTCCTCCGCCGGGCCTACCTCCGGGTGCGGAGTTTCGTGATCTACCATAGCTACGCGGCTTGTTGGCCGCGGCCATGCTAGCTGCCTGTCGTCTGAAAGAACCTAATCAATAGCCACCTCTGAACTTGTACACGCCGGTGCGAGCGACGGAGTAGGGTGCGAGCATTAAAAAGTCGCCGGTAAAGGCTCTCAAAATTTCACGCATGATTGTGGGTTCTCTGCTGTGGGCAGAAGTGTATTATTTGGCTCAGGGTTTCATGACAACACAATGCAGTGATTGAACGAGGTGATGTGCTCTCCTCTGAAGGTGTTTCAGAGCCCCTTTAAGGCACTTTGGCTTCTTTGATGGCGACCAGATGTAAGCCAATATAAATTCGCAAGGAATTAATCCAAAATTCATATTTCCACAGTTCGGAGTCCGGCTCTGAAAGTGTCGCGACGCTTCTTCCATGACATAATTCGCCCAATAGACTTAGACAAGCCAGGACCAAGCATATGCTTACAAAGCAGACTTTGGTTGAATACTGATACTAATTACCATTTCTTTTTGATATTGGAGAGGACTGGGCATATTAATATACGACTTGGTGTTAGCGCATGCATATGTCCTAAATGGGCATATGTAAGCCTAAACACGTGTATTCAAACCAAGGTCAAAATGGTGTGTTATGCAGGACGCTACGTATGTAATAAGGGACCGCAAGTACTTGCCAGTAGAAGTGGTCGACTTATGTGTTATACGACTCTTCTGCCAGTTATTTTCCTAAACCATTGTCTCGCCTTTTTAAGCAGATTTGCTGCAGCCTGTGACATGGAGGCTCATAGAGTGCAGTTTCTCTGGCCGGCTGTGGTATCAAAGGCGGGCAGCAGTGTACGGACACCAGTAGCGAAGATTTCTATGAACTCCAGTCGTCCTAAACATGACGGCTAATGAGCTTCGCACTATCTCTGAGGTGCGCGGGCATTTCAGGAGAAGCAAAGATAAACACAAAGTGACGCCATTACTAAGCGAAAAAAAAAACCCATGAAACTAAAAGAGACATAAGAACATAAGCGTCATCTGGTCTGAAGGAAGAATTTCTCGAGCACATAGACATTGAGCACAGCACGTGAGATGAGCACAAAGGAAGGAGCTAGGAACTACGAGCGCTGATTATGAAGACTATAAAACAATTACTCTGATGCCTTTGTCATCTCTTCTTCCTTTGTCCTCGTCTCTAATTTGCGGCATATCACACTTTCTACTCGAGAAGTTGGTTTCCAGAACACACTAATTCGCGGACAATGCACGGTGACAAAATGCTGTTAATTGAACTTTCCTGATATGAAAAGGGGCTTCAGTGCAAAATTTGATTAAAAATCACATTTACGTTTCACAACCGCCCAACGCACAGTTTAGAACAAGAACAGTGTTGCAAAAAGGGGTTGCTAAAATAACCCACAAGAAAAGTTTTAACATCTCCACATGCAGAACCTGATGACCTCCTTAATGTGTCTCAATGGCACAAGATGGCAGTGAACACGGGACTAGGGTAGCCGTGTCGAACATCTGGAGGAGAGGCATTTCATTCAAGACGATCAAATCTACGCCGACGAAACAAAACTCAGAACGAAGTGACGATACAATGAGAAAAAAAAAGTGACTGTGAGAAAATGAGCTCATAGGAATATTGAGCTTGAACGAACAAAGAATAAACGTGCAAGCATGCCCTTGCGGTAGCAACACACCAGCACAATTTCTAAAACAAGTGTGTATTGGCCTAATACATACCTGTATTTGCTGCGTTTATTTTGCATCTTGATACTGCAATCCCTTAGTGTTGGGATTATAGCAGGGAGGGAAAGACAAAGCAGTTACTGCTGGGAAAGCAGTTAATAAAGCAGTTATTAAAGCAGTAGCACAAAACAGGCAAAAACAAACAATAAAACAAAAATAGAAGTTGAAGATTTAGCTTTCACTGTCAGCAATACAATGATTAGAACACGAAGTAAACAAGGGTAAGCATAAAATATGCAATAAAACAGCAATATAAAGAATGCAATTACACTACGCAATATGTTATCCAAGGAATATCAGTGACGGTTTTAACTTTTCACTGCTAGTGAGGAGATTCCAAACGGAAGAAATAAGTATTTAAATCAGTTATTACGGGCACAAAATGGAGTTAAATTTAGCTGATATCGTTGTTTGGTTGCATATCCAGACAAGAAAAAAAACAAATAACGAGTTCAGTTCTCTAAGTTCCTTTAATTAATTCGTACACGAATTAAAGGTGGGCAAAACGATTTCGCTGTTACAGTAGGTAGGCCACGTTTGATTAAAAGATGTGGCAGTGATGGACGCCGTAAATTGGTACGTGCGTGCGTGCGTGCGTGCGTGCGTGCGTGTGTGTGTGTGTGTGTGTGTGTGTGTGTGTGTGTGTGTGTGTGTGTGTGTGTGTGTGTGTGCGCGTGTGCGTGTGCGTGCGTGCGTGCGCGCGCGCGTACCAAGCCGGCCTCTTTTGAACCCTTCTAATTTGTTCATGTTAGTCTTACTGAAGGGGTCCCAAATGATAGCAGCCTAATCTAATGTAAGCAAAACAATAGCTTTTAAGCAAGACGGCGGACAGATAGAGTGGACAGCCTGAATGCCTTTCTTCGGAAAAAATTAAGAAAAAGCGTTGGGCATTACGAGTTCATGTTTATACAGCTAAAATAAATAGCGACCGAGAGCCTGAGATATTTATATTCCCTGTATTCTCAAAGTATCACGCCGTTAGTACTGTAACCAAACGTTAAGGATTTGCGAGTGAGCCTGCTTAAAACAGTTTTTTCAAACTTAAGAAGACATTTTCTATGATTCCCACCACCACGCACTTTTGTCTATGCTTTATTTAGTAGTAGTTAATCTCGGACACCTCTTACCTCTATGTAAATAAAAAATCATTTGTGTAGTCTGATTTTCACAGGCATCTTAGCGAAAATGTTTTTAATATGTGTATACTGAGAAATTGTCTAATCCGTGTTACACCTAGATGCTCATCAAAAAAGGTTTCTCGAAACTAAAAGACATTTTATATGATCCACACCATGCACACAGTTTTTGCAAAGCATTGTTTAGTAGTAAGCAATATCAGACACTTCTCACTTCTGTGTAAATAAAGTAAACGTTAGCGTAAATTTAGATTTTCGCAGAAATCTTAGCGAAAATATTATTATATCAACTAAAAAATTGTGTAATACATGCTACGCCGAGATTACTCCACTGCAGGAATGAATGCGTGCTGTTCAAGGTTTTGACCTCATGCATACACAAGGAACACCACAAGAAATGTTGTCACTGAAGAGACCTTTATGCGTTTGTGCCCACCGCGGTGGCTCAGGTGTTTAGGGCGCTTTGATAACGAGCTGGAGGTTCCGGGTTCGATCCCGGTCACTGCCACCGCTATTAGTTGCAGGCGAAACGCAAAAGGCGTTCGCGTACTGTGCGACATAAACGCACGTTAATGAACCCGAGGTGGTCGAAAATAATCAGGAGCCATCCACTAATGGCATTCCTTATAGCCCCTATGTTGCTTCGGGATGTTAGAACTCTAATTTATAATTTTTTATGTACTTGTTTCGTTCGTTGTCCCTTGTAAGCACCCAGTGAAGAGGTAGCGTTTACGACATGTCTACGTATCGCTGCCTGCTATCAGCGCCTTGCGCAAGCATTTGTTTTTAATGTCACTTTCTTTTCTGTTGTTTCACGCGTTCCAGCTGTTGTTGGTCCGACGGCACAAGCATAGCGTCGGCAAAAGCATAGTTATAGCTATTTTATGCTCGCGACGAGCTAACCAAGTACACAAAGACTATCACACTCTAAGAAAGAATCGTGAAAACTGCGAGGAAAGCTACGTGCGAGGAAAGCTACGAGCTTGTGCTCCAACGCTAGAGAGAATGCATCACAAAGAAAGGCACGGCGCGTTCCAAAAGCATCAAAGCTGCAATGTTTTCAGAGTCTCTATTTCGTTATCTCATGAGAATATTACTGCATTCATAAGCGAATAAAATTTGTCTCGTAAAGTGTGTTCCTTCTTGTGCTTCGCTGCGTGTCTGTGACGGACCTATTCTTTAAATCTTTTCTTTCGCATCTACATCTTTCAACTCCCTTCTGTGTTCACGCGGCAGCGATAGTGGCCTTGGCTGGAGATGACTATTTTCTCGTGGTTGCGGCGGACGGACGGAAGGTCAAAATTCTTCCGACAAAGAGATGAAAATATAGCCGTTAAATGCAACATATTCCTCCACTCAAACAACAAAAGCTCAAAAACAGAACCCTGAGGGACACCAGGGTGAACTCTAAGCCTTTCAGAACAATTACTTTTAAAAACAAACGAATTGTTCTTTATCTCAAAGAAAAGCTGAAATCTATTTTACTAGCTGTTTTTGTAGCGTGAGCTACACTGGCCGAGGTTGAGCAGTTTCGCGTGGCTCCTGGAGAGCCATGCTACGCATGCGCGAGGAGTGATTAACGTTGCTAACCACAGTTGGCGTGCCTCGCCGCGTGCGCTCGCCTTCCTTTCCTTAAAATGATCGGAGTGTAAAACGTTGACAACGCCAACGCCAATGAACACAACGAACGCCGACGGCCTGTGGCTTCAGCGCCGCGTTTCTGGCACAACCTTGTCAAAGCCTGCAGCCCACATCTCTCTCTCATCACCCCACGTACCTATAAGCACGATTCAGGCGTCCACTGACCCAGGGAGCCATTATGCGCACTTCCTTTCCTTAAAATGATCGGAGTGTACAACGTCAACGCCAACGCCAATGAACACAACGAACGCCGACGGCCTATGGCTTCAGCGCCGCGTTTCTGGCAAGACGTTGTCCATGCCAACGCATGCAGCGCACACCTGTCACTTCCGCCACTTAGCTTAAAGCACGGTTGAGGTGTCCACCGTTCCGAGCGGGCAGTTATGTGCCTTCCCTCTGGTTCAGGTGTCCACCGAGATGTGGACACCTCGCCCTCACCTCACGCTACGTATATCCTGGCATAGCAGAGCTAAGCCACTGCCATTTTTTTATCGGGTAGATTGAGTTTAGTTTAGTTTGTAAATTAACTTTTCCTGAGTGACCCTGTCGCTGGTGTTCGAAAAGTCGATAAAGATTGTATCACACTGCTTTTTTCGATTTTTAGTTGATGATTCTATGTCAGGCATAACTTTTTCCAGTTGTGCACACATTTAAGCAACCTCTTCTGAATTCGTGTTGATAGTTAGGAAAAGAAACTGTTAACGTCAAGGAATTTCGATGTATTTTTCTGAATTGTGTGCTCAAGTAGTGTTTACAAGCTGTCAATGTGAGTGAAATTCGGCGGCAGTTTCTGATCAATCACTTGCTTCCACTTTTGTGAAGCGTTCCACTCTGGCAGTCCCTCAGTCTCTCGGAAATTCGCCATCACGTAAGACCCTTGTAAATAACACAAACATACTGTGATGTTGACTGCGCATATATTTTCAAAAAGGAATTGGATGTGTTGTCCGAAGTGACTTCTTCACATCAGCTTAAGCAGCATTTTTAAGATACCAATCTCACTAACTGCAAGGCCATCCAGAGGCGGGAGAGGCGCTTCAAAATTTAGGAAACTGTTACTGTCTTCCGTAAATACTGACTTAAAATGTTCAGGAAGGCATTATGTATTATTTGAAGATCACTGACTAGAACATTAGAAACTTCGGAGAAAGCGCTGTTGCGGATCCACGCAACAATTAAAGCTTGCTGCAAATACAGACCTCTGTCATGGTGTTCACCCTGGAAATGCTGCTTGGCAGCTTCAGGGAATCTATTAACCATAGCCACTCAGATTTTCATTTGATGCTTATTAGACGAACTGACTGTTGGTTGTCGATAAGCATACATGCTAATAGGTCTGCAACTAGAGTTTTCGCTTGGGGCACTCAAGAAACGGACGCTTTCAAGGAAACCCCTGACCACTTTAAAACACTGAAGACACTAATTAATTTCCGCTGTGTGTTCTTTTCTTGGAATAAGGCACAATACATTATTTAGCATGAACCACCACGTAGATCGCTCACACCCAATAAATATTTTATAATTGAATTTCTTCTCCTATCTATTTTTTTTTCATTCAGGGGTTTAACGGTTATTGTAACACCATAAGTAGGTTTGACATTTCGTGAGGCATACAAAAAGTTCAATATAGCTGCTGCTTCTTCAGTTCAATTTGCGCAAAGCCTAATGCCTGCCTGCTCCAGGAGTTGCAGCCATAGTGAGTGGGCAAATAACGTAATGTTAATAAGTTTTCCTGTGTCTCGCGTGATCTCAAACGAACTTGAGACGGTAAAGCCACCGTTTTGCTGCTCAAACTGAAACTAATACTGCAATGGAGAAAATATTCAGGTAGAACTTAATAACAGCGCTCTGGCAGATTCCATGTGGCGAATGGCCTGCGCGTCTGTCGAAGCACCCCGACGTACGGGCGGAAGAGCGCTTATGTGCTTGTGCATGTTGTTGCGTGGGCTCTCGTCGAAGGAGTCGGCCAGCTGACGTCGTAGAGACTGCTTGCAGCAAAGGCGGAAAGCGGCGACAGCGGATCTTCTCGCTATCCCTAGAGCGGCCTGCGTGGTTTCGATGTGAGGGAAGTTCCAATGGCAACAGTTTCCCATGAACTTGACGGGGACCCGCTGCCGTTTGGAGGAAATCAACGATGAAAGAACCGACGGGCGAGGAGGGCCCCGTGGGAAGGAAAAAGGTTCGACGATACGTGTCGGGCACTGCACGGGACTTACATGTGTGTGTATATATATATATATATATATATATATATATATATATATATATATATATGTATATATGTATATATATATATATATATATATATATATATATATATATATATATATATATATATATATATAGTACATGGTTTATGGGGTTTAACGTCCCAAAGCGACTCAGGCTATGAAGGACGCCGTAGTGAAGGGCTCCGGACAATTTCGACAACCTGGGGTTCTTTAGCGTGCACTGACATCGCACAGTACACGGGCCTCTATAATTTAGCCTCCATCGAAATTCGACCGCCGCGGCTGGGATCGAACCCGCGTCTTTCGGGTCAGCAGCCGAGTAATATAACCACTAAGCCATATATATATACACACATGTAAGTCCCGTGCAGTGCCCGACACGTATCGTCGAACCTTTTTCCTATATATATATATATATATATATATATATATATATATATATATATATATATATATATATATGTATATATATATTAGGTCGCCATGTATAATTTGCATCTGGTAACACCGGAGGTGGCTCACGGTGGCAGGTGAGCCACCTTCTTCTCCGCACACAACACCGCCGACCGACGAGGACGGCGACGACGACAACGTCGACGATGCCGGATGCAGAGCGGGAGCAGTAAGTGATATGCATGCACAGAACGAGTGCAATAAACAGTGTGTCATGTATCTATTGCGCTTCATCCATGCCATGAAAACACGCAGAGCACAGATAACTCTTGATATACCGCTTTAATGACATAGCAGTATCATTAATAACAAAGGATAACCACGATAAACAACGCAAAACAATGGGAACACAGTGCTAGCTCACCTAATTCGCATTTGGCCTAACCACGCACCGCCGCGTTGACTCAGTAGTTGCAGTGCTCGGCAACCGATCCGGAGTACCCAGGTTCGAACCAGACCAGGGCGGCCACGTTTCTATGGAGGCGAAACGCAAAATGCACCCGTGTACTGCGCGATATATAAGTGAATGTTAAAATTCCCCTTGTGGCAGGAAAATTTTCCGGAACCTTGCACTAGGGCATCTATTTTTTCTCTCTCTCCTTTAACTCCCGACTTCGTCCCTTCACCCACAACGCGGTTGTAATATCCACCAAAAAGTGAGACATTTACTGTGGAATTTCTTGTCGTCAAAAACCAGTAACTTCTTTTTTTTTCCCCGCAAATTGGTCGTCATTTTTCCTATGCTTCATATCTTCACTACGCTGCGCAAGCCCACCATATCTGTATGAAGTTAACGTATACCCGTATAGCGCGCTTCTGGTCTCAGTGCTCGCACTTAACCATGCTTTCCCGCCCTGGTGTTTACGTAACTGTGCTTTTATCATAGCGCACTGTGCAATAGGCTGCCGTGATCGGCTTCATATGTAAAGGTGACAGGGGCAGACGAGCAGCTACTGTAGCGCACGGGCACGTTGAGCGTGTGAGACAGTCTTGTGACATCGGTTACATGAAGAAATTTCACTGCCAGCGGCTACTTACCGATGGGCGGCATAAAGTATCTGAAGACGACATAGCCGTGAAAGGTGATGAGAAACTGTTCGTTTGCGATGAGAGTGATTGCGCTCTAACTGAGCTTTTTTGGCTTTTGGTATTCTTGGAAGTGCGTCTTCCTTATACTGTGTGTATGAAAAAGGCACACTGCCAGTGCGCGACAAAACGTTGAGCTCCAAAAGACTTTAGGGGTCCTTTCAGCCATTTTCTGAGTACGTTCGTCAGCTTCAAAAAAATAAAAAGAAAAGAGAAACAGCTTGGCTAACAAAGGCAGAAGGATCTACGCTCCCATACCGACCGCGAGCGCTCGATGTAGAGAGCCAGGCTGTGCTGTGCCATGCAGGAAGATGGACAGCACCTTTGGGAAAAAGGCGGAGCTAAGGAAGTGCGCTTCGGAGGTCTCGAGGGTACGTCGGCGCAGAGCGATAGGAACATTGCGGAATGGTGGTCGGAAGCACTTACTACGGGACGCTCACAATATACCCTGTGTCCGCATATAACTTAACCAGAGAATTGTTTTAGAAAAGCCCGGACATCTACGTGAATGAAGTTGTATTACACAGTCGCATGGTAATTATTGAACGGATAATTGTTTATTTTTATATACATGGTGTTTCACTTAAGACTTTACACAATTTTTACAAATTAGATTTTTGAGTTAGAAGGGCTTCTTTGAGCATAGCGTTTTCAGCGGTGAAGTACATTAGAATACAGCTAAGGCGTGCTAACTAGCAGTCTCGTTAACTGATACTGAATAGTTAACTTTTAACTACTACTTTTAGGCCTCTTAATTATTGAGTCTCGTGTAGCCCAACGTAATTAATATCCATACAATTTTTTAGAATTTCGAGAACGCGATTACCGTCGGCCCTGTGGCCCAACAAATTTTGGATGCTCCGACAGGTTACGTGCGCTGGAGAGGTTGCTTTACCGGCAAGCATCTCGAAAGCGCATGCATTTTGGCTTGCAAAATTTGCTGTCCACGGCGCCGAGGTTAACGGCGTTTACGAAAGTCTAAAGACTGGTATGGATATTGCTTACGCTGGGCTACACGCCTCTCAAAAATTAAGGAGCCCAGGAGTAATAGTTAAAAAGTTAACTGTTCAATATTATTTAACCAGCCTGCTAATTAGCATGTCTTAGCTGTATTCTGATGTACTGCACCGCTCAGTATGTTATGCTGAATAAGGCGCTCTTCTAATTCTGTTAAAAATTGTTTAAAGTCTTAGGTTGAAGACCCTGTATTAGCCGGGAAATTGTTCTCACATTCTTCTTTATCCCGCATCCCGGTGCGGGAAGTACGCCGCACGGCCTCTCCTCTCACTGACGCCAGTGAACGGCATGCATATAATTACGTTTCGCCGTAGTTCCTTAAGAGGGAGAGGAGACCATACGAGGGAGTCTCAGGCCTAGCGGCACTCGATGAGGTCGAAACTGAGGCTTGTTTCCGTGTAGATACCTCGGAGCGCAAGCGTTCTTTTACGAATAGCTGGCTTCAAGTGTTCTATATTAACAGATGCCCTAAACAATATATTTCATTTTTTTCCTAGTTCTCGCACATACTGTGTTTGAATATTAAAGCTGGGGGACTCACTCCTGCTCCGCCTCCTTGAGTTTGTTTTGAACGCCTTAGCTATCAAGGGAGGGCGCCCGCGTGGCATCGACACTGCTGCTAGTGCGGGGGAGGCAACTCTCTTCGTCCACAGGAACTCGACACGTCGATACGTTTCAGCGCAGGCTCCGCTCTCCGCCTGAGGGGTGAGGCCTATCCGTATCTATAGCTATCCCGCCAGCTCGACCCGACCGGCCTCGGAAAGCCTCCCCTGCCCCGGCGTGGGCGAACAATCGCTCGTAACCCTACTCGTAAATCGGACGTCATTTATTGCTTAGCGTATTTTGTTGCTAGCTGGTGTTATTGTTGTTGGAGCAATAAATGCCTTTTTGTTTTCAGCTAGTATTGTTTTTTCTTGTTTTCATAGAGCACGAGGAGGGGTCTGCGGTTTTAACTGTCAGCCACGAACGAGCTGCGAAAACGGATTTACATCTTTATTAAAAACTTACAAAATAAAAATAAAGGTAACCATCCAATGTTGTGTTCACACCACTGCATCGCAGTGAATGCGCTGTTATTATAACCTTCCCCAAAGCTAATTATTTGAACTTCTTTGAAAACATCTTCTATAACAATGTATGAAGAGATATTGTAGGACAACAGCGCGGATGTGAGACGTGAAACCAGTTGAAATGGAACTGCGCTTCGTGCAAAGGACGAGAAAAATAAGCACCATGCGGTGCGTTCGATCATCATTCCTGTGGAGTGGAAAGGTAGGTCAAAGTCTTTTCCAAATGGCCTTTCATAGATGATATACGAAACTGTGGGTGCGCTGGCAACAACCCGCCCGCAGCTTCCAGTCGCAATCTTGACTCGGTCCAGCTGGTGAGTCGTTTTCTGTGCGTGCTTTCTTCATAACGGTGAATCTTCCATGAATCTCGCGAGCAGAATTTTACAGGACAGGCTTCAGCCACAGCGCTGCTTGTACAGCTCATTTCTTACAACATGGAGGTTCGTTTTTGTTGTTTCGCTAGTGCCAGCATGCTTCCACCGTGTCCTCAATTTCGCTATAAGTTTGGCGCTAAAGATGCAAAGGATCGGCAATGGAAAGTGCGTCGGAATTTCGAGCTTTGCGCCATTGTCATTTTAATGCGCGCCTTTAGGTATCGGTTCGAGCGTCACGCGTTATCACGGCTGTTTGATGTTTAAGCTGACGAAAATTCCCCTGGTAGGGCAGTGAGCGGTTGTTTTTTTGTGCTGCGCGCACACACGCGTTGGCATGGAACAACTTCTCAGACACAGAAAACTTTCATTGGACCGTTTTCAGTCGACTCTCGTACTTAGTAACTCTGACATGCTACACTATCAATTTTTTTTTAACAAGTTTGCATCCAGTAGACATCGACTGTAGGAAGCCCGACAAAATAAAATATTCACGCACCACTTTCTATACGCGGCGCATATTCCATCAAAATGACGCATCAACGCCCATAACATGCATGCGCGATCGTACATTAGAGGAAAGCAGTGCGTGGCACATCGCGACAGCTGCGCCGTCAAGTAGAGTTACTAAAAATAAACTAACACGGGAAAAAGATCTGAAAACCTAGAGAACTATGCAGTAGTCAGCACATGGTTCTTTGATTGCACTGTAGTACACCTTGCCTCATGCGAATGAGGTTTGCAGCTGAAGCGCAATGGCCATGATTTACCGCTAAACTAACGAAAGCTCAGCTTTGTGGGTGGACTGCATGCTTGAGCAACACGGGCGTATGAAAAAGTTCTTCGACCTATTTCGTCCTTGAAGTAGGTGTCGATGTGCTCACGTGCCGACCGACTATGCCCTACCACAGATATATAAAATGCACGTAGTTGGCTCCTCATTTTGATCACAAACAACAAAAGGTCCGATCCTTACCGTAAGTTGAACACAAATCACATATCAACATCCGTGGAAAATAAGCCCAGAATGCGAAATCTGCAAACCGGTCTGCGTGCTTACGCTACCCCTGATTGCATTTGGTGTTCAAACACATCGCGCACAACAAACAAATAATAAAGTAAAAGCTGACACGTACCTGGTTACCGCACACACCATAGTGTCCTGGCAGAGTGCATGGCGCAGCGCAACATTGTATCGCGATTATGTCACCTTTCACACGAAGCGCAGCCATCTTTACTCAACGCCGGACCGCGGTTTCGTTTTCTCGCCCGAACCAACATGGTGGACCTTGTTCTTGGAGCGCCAAGAGATGGCGCTGTGCATTTCGCATATCACCCATTACAAAGGGTATGGTCACAACATCCTGGCCATCATTGTCTATTTTTCCTCTTCTGCTGCACTTATGGTCACGTTATTTTATCAAACATCGCAAGCTCGTTCCTCCATCTGGCCCTAAGACGTCATGAATTACTTTTTCCATCTCCTGGTATCTACTCTGGCGCTCTAATTGACCGGCAATAGTCAGATTTTATGCATTCTATGGCTTGCCCGGGTCTATTCCCAACCTTAAACTGCGATTAAATATCCTTATCACCAGTCCTGTCTAATGTGCTACGGATTCCAGGATGAATTCACGTTCGCGCGCCCACGTACGGGAAAATGGGATGAAAATAATAAAACAAAATAAGGCAGGTGAACGTTGACCTGGAAGGGCAGGCAGAAAAAAACCGCAAACGGAAAAGAAATGCTCCGCTGACTGCCGCTGAAATGCCTGTTGATAGTCCGAGGGCCATCCTTGATCGCTCTGAGAGTGGTGAGAGTGTTAATCTGTCGAGGGACACTTAAAGCGCTGCCTGAAGGGTATGAGCCTGGCGTGCTCTTTGCATATCCGGGCACCGTACTTTATTCTATTTCGATATGTTTTATTTCATTCTTGGTTTTGTTCTTCTAGTTTTATTATTGTTTTATTTTGATCTGTCATTTATCTTACTTTTTGCTTATTTTTTGTCTACCACGAGAAAAATACCATCACTGTTGCATTGTGTGATCGTTGTGGGACGTTTGAATTACCCGCTCGAGGTGATGTGGCTGTAACGTCACGACCCTCTGGACCAATCCCCATTACCTCGACATGACAACGCCAATGTCTGCGCCAACAACCACAGCGGTTTCTCTTCTCAACGGCGCCCTTAACGCTGTTGCGTTACAATAACGAATCAGATGGCTTGATCTTCGGTATCCGTGGACGTGGTACATATATGTGCCCGAGTAGCGTGCGCAATGGCCAAAGATGAAGCAGTGAAATATTGTGCCATCCATTTCTCATTAATGGGAACGCTGCACACTAAAGGGAGAAGGCCTCTCCTGTGTACTACTGGGGAGGCCTGTAAGAGAAGCGGGAAAACTTATGGTGATGACCTGCTCCGTGATACGGAGGTGACGAGAAAGAGAAGCGGCAATGCAGGCTATTGGTGTCTCCGCCTCATTCTTTTTTGCCATAGGTGGCGGTTGTGATGGCGGTTGAAACTGCGACCTCGGAGGAACTACGTTCTGATATTCATGGATTCAGCGAAGAGTCCGTCATTTTGAAAGCGTGGGCAGCCAGATCAGGTGATCAGAACCGAGACTTGGCCTGCCGCCGCTCCATTCGACTTCAAGAAAAACGACACACGGTTCTTTCGATTGTGCACATTTATCTGCAATCTGATGACCCCGGGGTTGATTCGTAACAGACGCTATCAATGAATGCAAAGACACGGAATGAAATGTAAACAGCTGTTTATTTCCCACGCATCAAAAATACAGGAACGAATGCAGGAGACAGTAAGTAAATTGAGTCCGATAGACCTGCAAACTCGGAGCTGTCGCAGCGTTCTTGTGCCCGTTAAAACACGAATTCCAAAGAAAAAAAAAATTGATCTGAACGTTAAAGCAAAAAATGAATGCTTCAAAAAGGCTTTGTTGAAAGCCATTGTAAGTCCCGTTATTTTTAAGTGAACGCAAAACTTACGTTGAGGAAAAAGGGAAACTTTTGGCGTAAAGTACATTCCTTAACTTGTGTGCAGCATTGCACATCTTCCGATAAAATGGTCGGAGAGATGCGTAGGATCATACAGTCGACAAATGCGCCTACAGTGACGAAATGAGACAGAAAACAAAACAGCCTTTTTATTTTTTTTTGGCTGAATAATACTTTTCCCCGGGTGCGAAAATATGATAATGTCTAGTGAACAAATACACGATCCCATCTTTCCAGTATTGTGTCACCTGTTTTCGCCCCAAACAGCCAATAGCACGGACTCGTTCGGCAGCTAACTTTAAGAGGAGAAAATTTTTGTTTTTATCACAATAAACTCTGCGCACGTTGGTCTCCAATAATTGAAGTTTCAACAGGACCGTGCTTGTTACGCAGATGGAAAAGCTGTTGAGTTTGAGTGGAGGAGGTGAATCGATTTGAAGACTTGATTATATGCAGGTATTTTTCCCCAAATGTAACCAAACACTCTAATTACTAATGTGAATATACTTTCTCATTTCAGAAATGTGTTGTGCAAAATTGACGGTCCATATCTCGGCGGCAAGCGAAACAAACTTACTATGCAGAAGCACACCACTCGGAGGAAGTATAATTAAGGCATTTATGCGCACCAAAATATCGGAACAAAAAAAATTGTGTGCATAAGAACTGCAACTCTCGGCCCTATTTGCAAAACATCTCTTGCGCAATAATGGTGCTTGCGTGACCGCGCACGAGCGCAGGCTCGTGACAGTCAACAAGAGGCAGGAGCTGCGATATCACCAGCAACCGTTATTTCATGAGAAATTTGTGGTCACGGAACTGTAGACGCGTAGCTGAGGGTCCATTCTGCTGAAGAATTTATTCTCGACACCTTTTTCGACAGGTTCACTTGGTGCGCTGCGCTCTGGAATCCGGCACGAACCAAAGGGGAGAAACTGAAAAAAAAAATAAATAAATGCATGCATGCTGTTATATGCTCTCCCGTTCTGGGGGAACAAGTAACAGCGATAGTAGTTGTATTGCCTCCCTCACTCCCCATCTTCCCCTACGGAGCGCCAACTCCCAGGAGCACTTGAATCACATCGCCGAAACCGATCCATTATCGAGAGCGTCCCTGTGCTCCATCTCATAAGTAGTTTGTATCACTGTGGAAGCTACAGCTCTCTCATCCAGTCAGAGCTGCAGGAACACAACAAATAGCCCCTGAAATATTTGGAGAGCGTTGAAGTATTTTTCAAACAGCGGTTGCTGTTACTGGAAAGGTAGCAAGACCGCCAAAGCCTGTGCCTCTCACCCGTTGAGCTATGATACCAACCCTTAATAATGAACCTGCGATTCCGCAAACGGCAAATGCACACGGGCGTGTGACGTTACAGATGTGTTTAATTATAAAACCGTTTTATTCACTAAACTATACGTATCATTTATCGTCTACAACTTCCTTTTCAAAGGTTCTACGAACGGTTATGAACATTGTAGTAATTGCCAATTTTTAGTACCTTTACTTTTCAGAGCGTAATAAATATTTACTAGCAACAGAGAGAATTAGCTATATGATAATGTATAGGAGGCAGGCATGGCGTAGAGGTAGAGCATCCGCCTCGCGTGCAAGAGGACCGGAGTTGTAATCCCGGTGCCGCGCAAAATCTTTACCGGATTGAAAAAAAAAACTCCGTGTCGATGGAATTGCATAACCAGGCTAGGATGCGGCCTCATTTCGGTGACCAGAACCGACAAGGCACTCCCTCACCAAAGCAGCATTTGGCCGCCCTGGTGCAGTACTTGTCCAAAACTTCCTATATGAATGCATCAATTCATCCTCTCTCCTCAGTCCCCAGCGGCTGCGGAGGAACTTATTAAGGCGGCGGTGAGACCTGTGACTCCGCGGAGGGTGCTAAGAACACCTGGCTCCGAACAGGAACCATTCGAAACTGAACCTGGCAACGTTTTATGCTAGAACCTTTTCCAGTGAGGCTGCTGTTCGAGGAACTAGCGGGTATTAAATGGGATATCATAGGGCTTAGTGGGGCTAGAAGAACAGATAAGGCGTATAAAGTACTAAAGGGCGCAGGTACTATGCAATCATGGATTAGTGGACAGACGAAAATTAGGTATGGGATTCCTCATTGATCAGGATACAGCTGGCAACATAGAGGAATTATAAGGTATTAACAAGAGGGTGGCAGTTACCGTTATTAAGCTTAATAAGCGCAAACTGAAGGTGGTACAGGCCTACGCGCCTACATCCAGCCATGATGACCAGATTGTCGAAAACTTCTCTGAAGGCATGGAATCGGCAATAAGCTAAGCAAAAAAAAAAACAAAAAACAGTGCACTACTGATGGGTAAATTCAATGCCAAGGTAAGCAAGAAGCAAGCTGCGGACCAGGGAGTAGGGGGCTATTTATAAGATACGCACGAATAGCAGTGGGGAGTTATTAGTAGAGTTCGACGAGAGAAATAATTTACGGATCACGAATACCTTCTTTTACAAATGACAGAACAGGAAGTGGACGTGGAAGAGCCCCAATCTTGAGATTAAAAATAAAATAGACTTCCTACTGTGCGCTCACCCTGGCATCGTACATGATGCGGATGTCCTCGGAAAGGTACGTTATAGCGACCACAGGAAAGTGAAGTATTTAATTAACCTAGACTTGAGGAGGGAATGGAAGAAACTAGTCAGGCGGAAACCCATCAACAGATATTCGGCTTTCACTGAGGAACAAGATTTTTTTCAGATTAAAAAATAAGATGTATACGTAAGGAAGAACCACACGGGACAAGGCCTTCCTTTGTCCTGTGGGGTTCTCATTTGCACGTACATCTTTTTTTTTTGGCTGTAAAAAAGTCCTTTTCAGCACGCCACACCAACAGGCCCACCGTTCAGCCTTTCTGAACTTAGGAAGACGACCTTAATGTTTAAACAATACATGATAATTTCTCAGCTATGATTACGGAGTGCGTAGTAGAAATAGGCGGTAGGATGGCTAGACAGGATACCGGGAAGTTCTCTCAGGAGACGAAAGATCTGATTAAGAAACGCCAGAGCATGGAAGCATCTAACCCACAGACGGAATAGAACTGGCAGAGCTACTGACTCAGGGTGTAGTTAACCCTCATGTAAAAATACTGGAAGATCGGCTGCACAGCTACCATACTGCTCTACAAAGTCAGCAATAAAATTGCAGTCAGGGAGGGTGCCAGGCAAGAAGACACAATATCACCAATGCTATTCACCGCCTGTTTGCAAGAAGTAATCAGAGGCTTGTATTTGGAACAACTGGGGATACGAGTCAATGAAGAATACCTTAGTAACCTGCGATTCGCCGATGATATTGCCTTACTAAATCACTCAGGGGATGAATTGCAAAGCATGATCAATGACTTAGGCAGGCAGAGCAGAACGGTGAGTATAAAAATTAACATGCAGAAAACCGAAGTGATCTCCAGCAGTCTAGCAAAGGAATAGTAGTTTAGATTTGGTAACGAGGAGCTCGAAGTTATAAGCGAATACGTGTACTTAGTGCAGGTAATGACCGCAGATCCGGATCACAAGAGGCAAATAACTAGAAGAGTAAGACTGGAGTGAAACGCATTAAGCCGGTTCTCTCAGATCATGAATGGAGATTTACAAGTATCCCTGTAGAGAAAAATATATAACAGCTGTACCTTACCGGTACCCACCTATGAGGGCAGAAATGTGGAGGCTAACAAAAAGAGTTCAGCTTAAATTGAGGACAACGCCACGTGCTATGGAAAGGAAGATGATAGGTGTAACGTTAAGAGATCGGAAGAGGGCAGAGTGGGTCAGAGAACAAGCGCCGGTTAATGACATCCTAGTCGAAGTGAAGAAAAAAAAATGGGCTCGGGAAGGGCGTGTAATGCGAATCTAGATAACCGATGGTCGTTAAGCGTAACGGACTGCATAACGAGAGAAGGCAATCGTAGCAGGGGGCGGCAGAATGCTATGTGGGCGGATGAGATAAAGAAACTTGCGGGAATAATATGGCCGTAGCTGGCACAGGACAAGGGTTTATTGGAGAGGTATGGGAGATGCCTATGTCACGCAGTGGACGTAGTCAGGCTGATGATGATAGGATCTCAGAAAAAAAAACAAGAAATATTTCGACGCAATTTTTACCTTATCCTACCAGGTAATAGTCGGTAGGCGTTAACAAACATATAAATATTGTGACCATGCGATAGACCATAGAGGGCTTGTTGCCGAGCACGCTTGTTGCTACGCCGCCGCCGACTCATACAGTTCTTTGCGGGTGCTAGTCAGCCCAAATAAAGAGATTTGTTTAGAAGCCATTTTCGGCGTCTTCCTGCTCTCCGAACTGCAGTCACCATTATGTGATATCTGGTGGAGGTGCTAATGGATGTCCCTGTCGCCCTCACCCACTGGGAGCCGCCAAATCAGCCCGAGCCGTCTCGAAGAAGCAGATCACGAGAAAGCCGCAGAAGCCGTCCCAACCGAAGACGAAGTGCGAAGCAGCCGTCGTCTCCAGAGGCGTTCACCGGAATAAGCACTTCTGCCGGACCGCACGCGAGCACAGAAAGGACTCCTCAATTCTGACGTCAACCATGGCTACGACTGCAGTCCCCATTATTTCACCCCAGTCCCGACTGCCGCCCACTTTCAAGAGTTCACCGGGCGAGGATTGTCTTCGTTCGGTGTGCAGAATGATGTCCTCGTGAAGAACTTCGCAGCGAACAAAACAGCCCGCCTCCTTGTTGTACCTGCTAGTCTGCGTGAAGTAGTTCTTCAGGCCTCACACGACGAGCCGACAGCTGGACATCTCGGGTTTTATCGCACCCTCCGCCGCATTCAAGACAAGTATTACTGGCCCCGACTGTCTGCCGATGCGCACATTATGTGAAAACCTGCCGTCAGCGACGAAAGACCCCTCCCAGTCGACCAGCAGGATTTCTGAGCTCCATTGAACCCCCCTCAAGGCTCTTTCAACAGATCGGCATGGACTTGCTTGGCCCTTTCCCGAAGTCAATGTTCGGAAATAAGTGGATCATCATAGCGACCGACTACCTGACCCGCTACGCCGAGGCAAACGCCCTACCGAATGAAACAGCAGCAGAAGTCGCCAAATTTTTCATGGAGTGCATTCTTCTGCGACATGGCGCCCCGATGTGCTGATCACGGACAGAGGAACAGCATTCACGGCGGAACTGACGCAAGCCATCCCGTGTTACAGCCAAACCCTATCAGAATCCTTTTTTGCGCACACAAAGACGACACAGTAAGACAAGGGAGACAGGACGGAACGCCACAAGGAGGCAGGACATTGCGCTCCGTCCTGTCTCCCTTGTCTTATTGTGCCGTCTTTGTGTGTGCAAAAAAGAATTCTGAGAATGAACCAACTAGTCCCACAACGCATATTACAGCCAAACCATCCACCGGAGGAAAACTGCATACCATCCGCAGATCAACGGACTGACCTAGCGCCTGAACAAAACCATCGCCGATATGCTCGCCATGTGTGTCGATGCCGAACACAAGACCTGGGACGTCATCCTGCCTTACATCGTCTTCGCCTACGACACCGCAGTGCGGGAGACCACTCAGATGACGCCTTTTAGGCTCGTCCATGGCAGGGAGGCCACGACCACGCTAGACGCCATGCTGCCCAACATTACCTTCGAAGATAACGTAGACGTCGCCGCCTACCTTCAACGCGCAGAAGAAGCCAGAAGATTTGCGCGATTACGGATCAAAGACCACTAGCGGACCGACGTCAGACGCTACAGCCTACGAAGACGCAACGCGGAATAAAGCCAGGAGACCGAGTCTATAGGTTTGGACGCCCATTCGCCGCCCCGGATTGAGTGAAAAGCTTTTGCGCCGCAATTTCGGCCCATACAAGGTTCTTCGTCAGCTGGGTGAACTGGTTTATGAAGTCGTCCCTGACGAAATGACTGCATCCCAGCGACGCCGCGTACGACCAAAAGTTGTTCATGTTCTCCTTCTAAAGCCCTATAAGCGCGCTAAAGGAGGCTGTGTTTCCACACTGGGTGTTTATTTTTGCACAATCTGTTTTATTTCTTTGTAGTTGCCTTATGTTTTAAAGCATCGGGCCGATGCTTCTTTGAGAGGGGAGTAATGCCCGAATCTTTGTAGTGTTTGTTCCTTCTTCAAAGCTGCCGGCACGCCGCTTTATCGCTTTGTTTGTGATGCAAGACGTGACCCAATCTACCTCGAATGATCGCATCCAGGCGGAGACGATTCTACGTTGTTCCAGGATGTTCTAGAAACTTTGCACGCCGTATCTCGAAAGTTCGCTATCAGCTTTAAATTTGCCACGGCAGAGAGCGGCGGGATTTCGGTTCGACGGCCGCCGAGCACGCTTGTTGCTACGCCGTCGCCGACCCATTCAGTTCTATGCGGGCACAAGTCAGCCCAAAAAAGAGAGTTTTGTTTAGAAGCCATTTTCACTGTCTTCCTGCTCTGCGGACTGCAGTAACCACTGTGGGACAGGAGGATCTCAGACGAAAACAAGAAACATTTCGCCCGTAATTTTTAGCTTCACCTACGAGGTAATAATCGAGAGGCATTAACAAATGCATACAAGCATTGAAGGACCGCGCGATAGACCATAGAGCGCGTGTGGAGTCTGCTTGCTTGAGGCTATGTAAGAAGTGCTAAAATACATATGATAAATAATGTGCTCAAATCTGAGCTTTCGGTGGCATTGTTATAAAAGCAACAGATTCTTGACATCTGTCGTTGTTAGGGGGCAAACGGCCTCAGTGTCCCTCCTATATGTCTGTGCCTGCTCTCAGTTGCTCCGCTTCTTTTACCGCAGAAACGAAGTCGAGTTTCTTGTGTGATATGCAAAAGGTTGGCTCAGTCAAGGTCCAGATCTAAATGATTGAAGCACTAGCTCGCGAACGTTTGTTTGAAGAAAAAGGACTATTTCATTATTCTTTATTTTACGTGCCACAACGGACTTTTCGAAACAAGGACCTATGCATCACAACGTTAAAAACGTTTCCGTTTTCTCGCATGAAAGCCGAAGATAATAAACACTGATCAAGATACATTCAGTTCTTCATGCCGCCGACATCAGCTAAATGGCAGGCACAGTACGAACATTTTGTATAACCTTCGTCGAAATTATTCAGGCCACTGGGTTGTCGCTTTCGAGACGTGCAGCTTGCTTTGTGCTTCGCTTTGGGGGGTTTGACGTTTCAGAGTGGCTCAGGCTCTGAGGGACGCCGTATAGGAGGGGTTCTGGATAATTTCGACCACTTGGAGTTGTTCAATGTGCCCTGACATCGCACAGTACACCGGCCTCTAACATTTCGTCTCCATCGAAATGCGACAGCCGCGGCCGAAATCAAACCAGCATCTTTCGGGTCCGCAGCCTAGCACCACAACCACTGAGCCACTGCGGCGGCTTTTAGAGCCTTGTAGGTGTGCAGTTATGGTATCCCTGATGCTGTAAACACCCGGAGGAGTGAGGGCAAGAATTTTGCTCCCTTTAGGAGATTTATAACTTGCGTTTGGTCTTAACTGCTAAACTACATGCCTCAAAAGTAATACGCTATATAGCCTGAATAATTTTGACGATGGTTGCGGTTGTCTGAGACGTGAACTCTGCGTCTAGAGCACATTTTTAGATGCATTCTGTTCCAAAATAAGTACAAAATTTTTGCAGTGCCCTCGCGTGAAAGAATAATCAAGAAAGTTTCGAATTCAGCAAAACCTACGTTTTTCAGATAGCGTTAATGTTCCCGTTCTGCAGAACACCCAGCGTCTCGGGGTCATCGTCGGCGTTGTGAGCAAAAAATCGCCCGGGAAACAACCTAGGTGGGTCACCTAGGTCACGTAACCCTGTGGCGTCATCACAACATGACCACCGGATTCTGAGCAAACTGACCACCTTGGCAGGTGGCCGTTAAATTAATGATTGCCCGCGAGAGGTTGTTCGGAAAGAGCAACCCATAAGGCGGAGCTTATTTGCCCTCTCCAATTTTTATCGCTGAAGCAGAAAAAAAAAAGAAACTACTCCTGCACGTGATGATAGCGCCCTGCTTTCTGAACGAATGGGCAGAGAGGAAGCTGCAGAACAAAAGCGCGTTTCTGCTCAGTACTGGCTCAGAAATCTTGCAGGAAGCTACTTAAACTGGGAGGCTATAATATGTGATACTTTGTGCACCTCTGCAATGATAAATACTGGACGCGGAATAGGCAAGGTTGGCGCTGTCGGTTCAAATACAACTGCTAACTTCGGTCTTATCAGTGTCTTTCCCAACTTTGCCGCGGAAAGCCGGCGCAAGTCTGTGAGACATGCGGTGCGAGTCGTTAAAGCGCGACCCTTAACTCGGCAACTCGTACTAAAGTGGGAGGAGGTCAGAGCGGGCTAAAGTTTACATTAGCCAGCTCAACGTTCCGTAGATATGATGTACTACAAAGCTTGCCTTCCGGCCACACGTGAAGTTTGTCGATTTTATGCCTCTGATGTTCATACAATGCATATGCTCTCATGCAGAGAATTTAAGGAATTGTCATACCTGAGAAGTTTTCAGCCCTAAACCGACTAGGAAGATATTTAAAGAGATAAGCCGCTGTCTCCTGAAGTTCTTGTGGACATTACTGTACTGGGCGGGTGAGGAAATAATCTCGGCGCCGTTGTTCTCTCGCCCGCGGCGGGGTCCTAAAGCGATCGCCGCATCTCGTCGCGCCTACCTTAATTAATACCACCGGCTGCTCGACAAGCGATGGACAGAAGTCTGTGCCGCGTCGAGCACGAGTTATTTGAACGAGTGCCTACCGCTTCAGCTGGCAGATTTTGCCCTATGACGTTCCTAATCATGACGGCTTCAGAAGTTCTGAAGCGGTAAATTGCATCTGGCCTAGACGAGACAGATGGTGGAAGGTCTGTCAAGGAAGTTGTGGCAGTTGGCTGAGGTTCGGAGCAGTCATTGTGTTAAGACACGAATTTCCGACGGGAAAAATATTATTCTGCTTTTCATTGATTTAGCAACTTTTCCGGAACTAATGTCCCGAACTGCTTCAATTTTTTGTATTTGTGCTTAACTAAGTTGGATGTTTATTATTAAATGGCGGCCTTTCAATCGCACTGTGTTTGAATTACTACAGAAGGTAAGAAAAAGTTAATATGAGGAAAAAATAAAAGGAAGTCCGTTTAAAGAATAAAGTTAAATTTATGGACGCTTTGCAACAAAGACACAAAAGAGTGGTATGGAAAACCTACTGAATGCACGCCTTGCATATAAAGAGCAAAAGATAAAAGCAAGGCATCGTCAAAGAAGTTGAGGCCTCTGCTGTTCTCCAGAAGGCTTTGTTTCAATCTTAACTTATTTATACAGAGCCGGTCCACACGTACAAACTTAGCAAGTAGACTCGTATTTTTCTATGCAATGTGCTAGAAAGAATGCCTGTTGAGCGAGTTCAGCGCTTTTAATGCTGACTTTTCGAAGTAACGGTCAACATAAGAGTCTCCGTTTTCTTCTTTGGTGGCCGCTGCTAGTGTTCTCAAATTATTACTATACTGTCACCCGTCAAGGCTACACCGGTCTTGTGACGCATTTTATAAGGTGCAGCGCTCCGGGTCAGTATCGATCACTTGGGTTTCTTTACCGGGCACAAAAGTCTGCGAGGTCCGAGGTCGCTCAACAGATCGCCTTAAACACTTAACCACCGCAGTGGCTGTGAAAAAATAAATTGTGATTCAGTTCATATGTAAAAGAAAAAGAGTCAATAAAATAACAGTTCCACAAACTGAAAGACGATGGCAAAAAGTGCACAGAAATTCACTGAAGAGGATGAGAAGTGGAGGCCATTATAACCGGTGCATTAGAGACCAGTGACGTTTGTCCCCGGAACACGAGGTCGTTGGTTTTCGCGGAAGGCTTCTTGCAGGCTGTCGCAGTGCGCACCCAAACCTGGGGTATTGGCCGAGAGGTGTCGTCCATCGCATGAAAATCTCTGTCGGCTGCCTACTTCCACTCATCGCGAGTGGAACGCATTCTGCGATCGAAAGCCTCGCCTCAACTTCTAGACGTGATGACGGTTTCAGTGAAGCCTATTCCAGGACATGAGGCCATGATAGGCGCAACGTTGTCGCGCGCCACTGAAGCATAAGACGCAGACAAGCTCTCTGCGTGTTTCCATCACAATCAAAAGACGAACACGAAAGAGGACGCGCGATATCGCGCACCATGCGTAACAGGGAGATGGGGGCCTGCGCTGCTTCCAACATCGGTGTTCTGTCATCATTCAGCTTGCTCTTCTTTCATTTTTTTCTCCTGGCATAGGAAGAAAGAGAGAAATGGAGAAACAACATCCTTAGAACTGCTGTGAACCCCTTGTTTGCTGTCGTTCAGGTGTTACAAAACGCACCCAGGTAGAAAAGGTGGACAATGGCCAGTTCCTACTTTACGTACATGAAATAAGTGCCTAGACTGGACACAGGGTTGTGTGCTGTCTGATCATGAAATGTTATTTTATGCAGTATAGTTGAGGGTTCTTTGAGGGTTCGACGGAAATCCGTCTGGCGAGTGAAATTCAGTATATCACGAAACAAACACTCGCCAAAGTCATGCAAGAAAAAAACAAATATAAAAATATTGACGTTTCGGCTCCAAGGTGCCTTGTTCCTGTTGTGAACAAGGCACCCGCAGCGGTGCCGAAACTTCAATGTTGTTATGTTGTTTTATTCTTGTATGACTTTCGGCGAATGTTTGTTTCTTGATATGCTGTTATTTTATGCGCCCATTGAATTGTCCAACTGCTCTGATTTAGCCCCTGCTGCAATGATTTGAATGAATTTTTGTGTTTCATTTAAAATTGGCGAAAACTGTCATACAGAAGCGGAGAGCACACACATCTTTCCGCTTTTTTTTTTTCAGTGCCAGCCACAAACCAACTGCCCCAGCCGTTCATAGTACTGCCCTAAGAACTTCACTGCAATTACTTTCATGGTAAGCGTAGGAAAAAACTGCAAAAGCCCACAGACTCGGTGCAAGAAAAAGCACTACTAATGTGTCGAGAAAGGAATAGGACGTATAACTGCATTAAGTGCAAGGAAACTTAAATCACTAGAATAACACATACCTTCTCCGCGTGTGGCAAAATGCCGCAAACATTGTGCCTAAACAGTTCATCGTTCATAATTTCCGATGATAATATTGAAAAACATATCGGGCTTCCTTCACCACCAGCAATTTTTACTCGGCATCGCCTGGTTAACTTCCCTGCCTTTGGGTCCTCCTGTTGCTCCTCTCTTGAAGCAATGAGGGAGGGAAAAAAGACTTTATTTGAGGCCAGCACTAAGGCCGAGTAAAGAGCGCTTGCTCCGCCAATGCCCGAGCGAAGCCGAGCACTCCAGAAAGGAGGGGAGGGTAAGGGATGGTTTATGGTTTATGGGGTTTAACGTACCAAAGCGACTAAGGCTATGAGGGACGCCGTAGTGAAGGGCTCCGGAAATTTCGACCACCTGGGGTTCTTTAACGTGCACTGACGTCGCACAGTACACGGGCCTCTAGAATTTCTCCTCCAAAGAAATTCCAGCCGCCGCGGCCGGGATCGAACCCGCGTCTTTTGGGTCAGCAGCCGAGCACCATAGCCACTGAGCCACCGCGGCGGCCGGGGAGGGTAAGGGAGTGTTGCCAGTGTTGCATGAGTAGAGAATGTGTTATGTGTCTGCCTTGATCTCTGGACAGTTGGGACAGTGAGCTGTGTCACGCCATCCGAAGATGTAGAGCGTTAGTGGAGGGAGGAGAGTGTTAGTCTGAACTTTGCGAAGGACGTGCGGTTGTTCCGTGTTCAGTGACGGGTGAAATTGTGTGATTTTCCCTGGTGTTCTGGTAGCGTTCAGCTATTTGCTCTTAGCCTGTGACGGCGTCTTCCATTGACGTTGGATTTGGCCAGGGGATCAAAGGCACCCGGATGTTGATTTCGCGGGCCCGTTGATGAGACAACTCAATTCCCTCTATCCCAGCATAACCAGGTATCCAACGCAGGGTGATTTTAATGTTAGGATTGCTGTTATAAGATTCTACTAGAATGTGGTGTAGAGTGGTCTATAGTAGTTCGTGCTGTATATTGCAGATGGATTTGCTGAAGCAAGTTGTGCAAATTCGTTGACCTTGTGAAGGTATAGGATGCGCAATCAAAGGACGAACCACGAAGAAAGACACAGAGACACACACAAGCGCTTGTGTGTGTCTCTGTGTCTTTCTTCGTGGTTCGTCCTTTGATTGCGCATCCTATACCTTCACAACATCATGTACCAACTAGGCCCAACCCAAGTTTTATTGTAATTCGTTGACCTTCTGTCGAGTAGGTCAGGTTTTTCTCTACTCGTGTACATTACTGAACTAAGCCTAAAGGTTCAGGAAAAGCTTTCCTCACTCGTCTGCTGGAGATGGAAAAACGTATGAATGTTTTCAAAAAGTAACAACTGTACATCTTGGAACAAGTAAATTGGATGTAAGAGAAGCCAGGTAAATTTCTGACTCATTTACATTCAAAGTGAGAATATCACCAATATGAATAATTTGACCCCTTCCCCTCGTTGCTTTATTCCCTCTGGGCTACTTCTTTGCCTTGAAGAAGGCCTTGCATTTTATAGATATTGTTACAGGTTCTATTTACAAAGGCTACTTACATAGGCAGGTCGAACCGAGCCTGGCGCGTCAGCAGCGAGATACCGAACTTCCTCCTCTCTCTGCGTGCCCACTTCGCTGTTCCTACAGGGTCCATGGGTAGCGCGTGACAATATAATTTCCTTTAGGGAGTAAAGCACGTGAAAATTTTCGCTGAACCTAGTTGTTGCAAAAAAATTAGTCGCGCCTTTATAGTCATTACCAAAGCGCAATATTGCGAGTCTAAATTTCGTTTTTGCCTGATAATGCAAGGACTTCTTCATAAGTATACAGACCAAGCGGTGAGCTTCTGAGTCGTGTTCTGCGAATTGTTATGGATCGCCAGCGCTCCAAACCTCTTAATGGAGAAAGGTACTCTCGTCATTACTCTTCTGTACGATAGAACTTCTACAGATGCTATAAGCGCCTCCCTACGCAGCTTCGAGGTGGACCCCTTGGGCGCTTTACTTCTGACAAAGGCTTTAGCGTACGATGGTAACACGAAATTAACTATATATGTGTAGCTGATTTCACACTTGCATTTACTGCGCGGGCACGCTCATATACATATCAAAGAGAACGCGCTCTTAAAAATATTTTCTCTTAAATGTCATGGGATCGAAGAAAATTCCTAGCCAAACATGAATTATTAACTAAGTCAATCAATACGTTGAGTATTGAATATGAACGATATCCTATTCCGAAATTGTACTCAACGGTAAAGAAAAACCGAGTCCATTTATATCTTGAGCCTATTTTTTAACCGTGCCCACGCAGGCAACCTACTAGCTTTTTTTTTTTCCAATTTGCGGTGCGAGAAACAAAGACCTGATATACACAATTATAGGAGGCTACGCAGTTGACAAGGCATAAAGTTGGGCTATTTGGTGGTTCTTGATCAATTAAAAAGAGTAGCGCATAAGACTGGGACAAAGAAGTAGAAAAAGGAAAGGACAAGCGCTAAACGTGAACTGAAATTGATGGAAGAAATCAGGGCAGGTGGCCGCCCTATCATGGGAGCCGAAAAAGGCTGCAAAAGGCCGAAGCGAACGGCCATACCGTGCGCGCACCACCTATCACCCCGCCAGCTGAAAAAAGAGGGAAGTGCATTGCAGATGTGTTGTTCACTGCTCCAGAAGAGCTCGTGGGCATGTGCACAGACGTGAACGAGGAAAAGAAGCCAGCCTGCACGATAAACCATGTATGCAACCGCTTTCCTGTGGGAAGTGTTATTATGTAGGGCAGTCGGGGCGCTGCGTAAACGACCGGCCGCGAGAGCGTCATGCAGCGGTTGATTCATTAGCGGGGGAGGGGGAGCGGTTTTCTGGCCAAACGCTGCAAGCGTTGCGGGTGCGTGCCAGCATTTGATGCCACGTGTGTGCTTGGGGAGGCACGAGGTTACGTCGCGAGATATGCGAGGCCTATCACATTAAAAGGGTAGGCGATAATGCGTCAGCACGCCCTTTCTTGCCTTGTCCCAGAAAAGAAAAGATGTATCTGGGAAACAGTTTGCCACGTGTGGAATAGTGATTTTCGTTTCTTGCTTTGTTTTAATCCAGCGTGCGCATCTGTCACGGAATGGTATTTATGTACCTTCTGTCGAAGTAAAATGTCTGTTCTTGTTTAATGCTCGTAGACGAAACGTCTTGTCTTTTGGTTTCGTTTATTTTATGGTCGGTGTCTGCTTTTTCACATTTATTTTGACTGTACATGACCAGACAAGTTTTCGTCGACTACTATAATCATTACTATACTCCGCCAAAGCCTGTCTTTTTGCATTATATTTTTTATTTCACATATCAAGTAAAGTTCTCGGGTTCCCACATTAAACAAGAAATATTACTAGCTAATAACTTTCTCCCGCTTTCGCTGTTCGTACACCCTCAACTGTATTGACAATCACAGAGGAGGTGATTGTGACACTCTAGACCAGCAGCAAAAGCAGAAACTGCTTCGGTTGCTCCTTGCGCTAGTTGAGCAAGTGGTTATTACTCAGATTTTAATTAAGGTGGTTGAAAACGGTCGTCCGCGCAAGCTCCTTGTTTACGTGCTTTGAATCCCCTGGCAGCGTATGATTTCTCACTTTGTCCAGGAAATTTACGCCAAGCGGGGCAGAAAGACTGCTTGGCTTGCTTAAAAGGTCTAACGAAGAATTTTTTCGGCCGTCCTGCAACCGTTTTTCCGCTCTTTTCATTCACCTAATTGCAATTGTCGAACGTTAAAATGCGTCGTCAGTATTCAGTAGCCCGAATCATGGACAAAGTATATCTGCTGGAACGCATGCGTCGTTGAACAAAAATCAAATGGAAAAATCTTGAGGTTTTTTGAAGAATACTTGCTCGTTCGGGTGGCCTTTCTCTTGAGCGGCGAAAACAATGATTTCTGAAGCCTTTGTATTGGATATCGGTCAGCATTGTGTAATTGAGCAAATTTTAATTGTTTAGATTTGCGATTATTACCGTTCTTGCTACTTGAGAGCGGAATTATTGATTAAATAATTCTACTATAGTTTCCGAGCCTCCTGCCGCTACGCAAACCAACGGGGAGACCTTCATGGGTCGTTTGGTCACCCATTGCGAAACGTGGGTGCCCTCGTCTGGCCCAGAAACAAAGCGGCGGTCATAAAAGGGGAAATATTTGAGCTCCCCCCCCCCCCCCCCCCAAAAAAAAAAAAAAATACGCACCCCGCAACGCAACGCAGGCTGGTGTAAGCAATCAACGCTTGCCAGTTGGAACTATTTCCGCGCCCCCCTTTGTTCCCTGAACACGCGCGGTCAAACTTGTCTTCTGCCACAAAGTAAAGCCTAAAGAAAATAATTTACCAAGTACCGATGCACTCATGGTCGCTGTCCATCAGCGATTCTGCTCTAAAGAGCAACCCCCTCCCCCTTCCTTTTTTTTTTTCAAGTCTTAGCAAACACTGAGCACAGATGACGAAAGGATGTGGAAACCCAGGTTGACTGTATGGAATAGCCCTGAACTTTCGTCGCTCTTGGACAACCACGTGGCCATTAAGCACGAAGCTTTTCATCCAACCCTCGTTATAACCTACTGTTTTAGCTCATGAACAGCGAGGCCCCATTTCTCTGAAGCCACACCAGCTCCGCGGTCACTTCGCAAAAGTCGCAGCGAGCCCTCGCTGGGCATGCGGCAGTGATTTGCACGGCCTTCAGCCCAGTCACCTGCGCGGGCTATCCTCTCCTGGCAGCTCAGCAGCGCCTCCAGCCGGCCAATACGTCGTACGCGCAGATAGAGCGCACAGCGCCACTCCGCGGAGCACTAATGAGCCGCGAAGCGCAAGGACTTCGTGACTGTCGCAGCGCGGTCTGACCCGGCGGCCGATAGCCCCGCTGGCCGGCCGCTGCAGCCACGGGGTTTCCTTCCCCCACCCGCCAATTGTTCCGCGCGCGGGAGGGAGGAGGCCTCGGGCGTGATTGCGTCGCAGTCGGCCTCCGTATTTGGGCCACTAACGAGGCAGCCGCTCTAATCAGGGCCAATACCTGCGGCCGGGATCACGCGCCGGGAGCGCGCGTCGCTGCGAGCGCGCACACGTTCGACGCCCCCGCACAGCCTCGCGCTAAAAGCGTTTACGCCGAAGAAAGGCAGCGTCGGTTCTGTACGTGCCCACTGCGTTTTGTTCCGGGCGTGCACGCGAACGCTTGTGACGCAGCGCCGAAGGGTCCGGAACGACGCCGGATCGGGTCCGGTCCAGGCGCTGCGCGTGACGGGAGCGTGCGACGTCCGAGCGAAACGGGAGCGAAATAAAAAGTAAATTGCGCAAGAAATTCGCTGACGCAGCAGCGAAAATAACAAGCATGAAATGCTGGGCAAGTGGTGCGCTTGTCTCGTGTGTATACAGTAATGATAGTTTTGAACGGGCGGAGGCACAACGTCCGTTATAGGGTAGCATTGATTTGGACGATCCCAAGAGCAACAACAGACTTATCATTCGGTGCTTTTTGGAATGCTTAAAAGCTCCATATTTGTCAACTCTCCATTCGGCACTTCCTTTGAAAACCGTCTTCGTAAAGCACGACAGCGCCCCGTTGCTTTTTCTCACAGTTCTGCTCAGTCCTGGCCGCGCCTGCACGCGTTTCGAACCAGGTTACTCCAAAGACACAGCGACCCCCCCTGCACTAAGCGAAGGAAATAGAAGCTGTAAAATTTAGCACGTTTGAGATGCACCCGTCGCGACCTGCACTTTCCAGCATTCTTCTCTGACAGCCAAAGAGGGTCGGACAGCAAACGACTCAGAGTGGAATCGACGCCGCAGCGACGAGCACTTGGCCCAGTGCAGGTTGGTCTTCGCTGCGCCGCTGAAGCAAATGAGCAAATGCTCGGCTCTCGGGCAGAAACAAGCGCTGATCAGAGCGACGGTATATATCGACCGGTTGCAAATATTATTGTCAGTGGGACACACGTACGAGAAAGGCTTCGATTCTTTCGTTGTTGCCAAAGAGCACGTTTCTGTTGTCGCACGTGCCTTGGATACCGAGGGGGTAGACTTCCTTTTTGACGGTGAAGCTTAAGGAGAACGAGGCTTTGACAAAGATTATGAGGAGATGGATGCGTTAACAGCAGCGGAAACGCCCTTTGCTCAACCTTTAGCAAAATGAAGAACGACGGTGATGGATGCGGCGATGACTTTGCATAGAAGTTGACCTAGGAAGCAAGCGGAAGTTAAAAAAAAAATTATTGAAATAAAAACGGACTCGAACGACGTCATTCGTTACGTTGACAAATACATCCACAGCATTCCGGTCGCGTATATTTTATATGTGAGCTACCTTTGGCATAGTCATGCTCTATTCCGGATTTGCTAAATTTTTCGTGTTCCCCACTTTATTTTACTATTCATACAAGTACTTGGAGCATCACAAAAAGAATTAGTGTAAGGGAGGGGGGAAGGGGGGGGGGGGTAGAAAAACATACGCTCAAAGTGAACTGGTTTCAAACAAAAGCATACAGCCAAGCACAAGAACGATGTAAAAAAAGAAGCTATTTATCTCATACGTACGAAGTTATTCGGGTATTAGTGATAGGTTATCAATAAAATTTTTCTCCGATATGGCATCTCAAGATCACCCGAATTGTGAAAAACGTCAGAAAAGCACATTTTGTTCGATCGATGGGGGATAGCAATCGGTTAAGGTTGCCCTACCCTATTTCGGCTACTCTTTTCAATAATCATCGAAAGGAGGTAACGAATAAATTCACGATGACAAGAAATTTTCCCGCGAGGATATGTGGAAAAAGGAGCCACAGAAACAGACAAAAACAAGCATTTCAAGTCGATCACAACACACCTTAGGATTTCGAAGCCCCGTCGGAAATGACGAAGAAGTTCTTAACCTGAATGAGTGCCCTTCTTCAAGGCCGGAAATAGGTCATGGTAAAAAGTAGGCCTCCGACACAACGGATGACTGCCAACGCTGTCAATTTTTTTTTTTTTGGGGGGGGTAGGTGTCTCCTCCAGTTACAATAACGTGGATAGCAGAGCAGCTCGTGACCAACGTCCGTATCCGTTTCGTCACACAAGCAAGATTGATCGAAGGCAGTTATATAAGCATGCATCATAACGGAATGTCAATTAGGCCTGTGAAACCAAAGTCGTGATTTATGTTGCCTTTTTTGGGGTGAGTACATTTTGCAACGCACTTTCTTGGTGTCTGATTTGCGCTTGCCACATAGGAGCGGAAACTGTAATACAAAAATTGTCCGCATGGGTATGGGTTTTATGCCATATATAACGAAGTTTCTTTTTAACTGAAAGTGTCACCTCTCGATGGTCGTTCTTGAAATTCACGCAAACTTAGACTAATCAACTCTCACAAACTGATGAGAGACGTGACAAAGAAATCGTCATCCTACTGTACCTACTGGCTGTTTACCCGTACAGCCAGCCGCTACCATGGAATTTCGCGGCGTGTAGAGTTAACGCAGAAGTACAACTGAAGCGTCGGAATTTTAATCCGCCTAAATATGTGCAGAATAATGATGAAGATACAGGGCGCACTTGGACACAACACAAAGACCAAGAAGAGAGGCACGGCCAGCGCTGACTTGGAACTGAAGTTTAATGGAAAAAACTAACAAGTATGAGCAAAGTAACCACCTGAAACTGCACACGTCATAACCACGTGGGCGCAAGTTAACGGGTGTGGCAATAACAGGTTACCAAACTTGAGCGGAGTGCTGCCGGTTGTCCAAATAGCAGAGTTCCTTATCTGATGTGGTCACGGAAGGTTCGTTGACGCACCGGTTGGAATTTTTCTAATAAAAAAGGCTTCCATGACCTCACGGGTCACCTGGTCTTGATGGCGGAAAAGAATAGTAGTTCTTGAAAAGAAGGGCTTGCGTTTACAAACCCGGCAAGCACAGTTTACAAAATACAGTTTATATCCTAGGCTATCATTATATACAGCTGCGAAATTTTCTTAGTTATTCGTTGAGTTCCAATATTTTGTACCCTCGCAAAAAGCACAACGTTCGGGGCCATATCACTTGTTTCGCGTAAAAAAAAAAAATCATAGACCTAGCTCTGATCTGTGGCAGCAATATGCGGTACGCTTTCCTGAAATATGTAAGCCAATATCTATCGACGAGGTTGAAAACGGCGTCGGGGTCTCCTTGCTGTTCTAAATGCATGCTGTCCCCAACGACGCCTTAGGTTATACATAAGCAGCGCCGCTTTCTCCTCACCTCCTCCGTCAAGGTCTGGAGATGTCGTACGCTCCCCACACCAAAAAATAATGTCTACCTACCTCATGGTTGGGTGCCCCGTTTTAGTATATAATTCGGGGTCGCAGAATGTCATTCTTAAAATACTGTGACCACTGTTGATTGCCCATATCGTCTACGTGTTGGGCGATATGGAAAATAAATGTTTTCTCTCTCTCTCTCCACTACTTATATTCCTCGGTTAAGATGTAGGTCAAACTGCATTTTTATCAGTTACACAATGGCAACGTTACACGTGCAAAGGCACCGCTCTCTTTGACTCAACCATATGGGGGATTCATCATGTGTCCAGTTCAATACTAATTTGCTTCTATACGCTCAATCCTTGTGAACTCGGAACTCGAAGTGCATCTCTGTAGGATGCCTTCTTCACCCGTGCCTTACGTATAAACCATGCCCCCGTGCCTGCTTACCGAAGCATGTGTGCAAGCGGAGCGTTGAGGCCTATTTAGAGGTGCCATTGTTTTGTTTCATGCATTTGGTGAAGCATGGTTTAAATGTTTATGTACCAGCAAGAGAGCATTCTCGTTCTTCCGCATCCGATGTCTGCAGAACGATCCGAACAAACAGCGACTCCATTAGATCTGAGAAATGTAAATGATATCTGCCGTCCAATTTCAGTTAGCGATTTCAACTGTTTTCGTGTACAAGACTCACTTATTGGTTTTTACGTGTGCGTGGACGTGCGCTGCATTCGGTGTTCAAAATTCTTAACCATTTCATTATGTAGAAAGCGTTAATGCGACGTTGCTGGCTGAGAACTGAACTCCTTGCGAAAAACTGGCAGTCGAACCAGCAGCGATTTTAGGTTTGTTGAGACTCGCTCTCGCGGCACCATTTCCTATTGCGTCGAAAAATATTGTTCCAGAAATAACGCTGCCATAGGGGCTTTTTAATGGGCTCATGTTTAGTGCACGAAAACCAGTTAATCATTATTACAGTTCTTGCTTTAGTGCTGATCTCCATATGCTGTAGATATATGCTTCACCTGTTCACCCGTTAAAGTGAAGTAAAACACACGCACACCCTTATGTGTAAGCGCGTTATTTTAACGGCGAAATTGTGAGTTCGGAGCAAAATTCAATGACATTTTGTTCCTCCGCGCGTGAGATTTGATCGCGAGTGAGCGACATCTATTGGCTAAGCATTCACAGTGGTTTAAGGCAGAAAGCTGGGCTAGTTGGTGTTTGGATTGAGAACACATAGTAGTAGCGCTAAAAAACAGGGACAAGGGTAGACGAAGTCAACACAGGACCTAGACATCAACTCTAGCGCTTGATGTCTAGCACCTATGTTGTCTTCGTCTACCCTTGTCCCTGTTTTTTAGCGCTACCACTATGTCTTCTCAATTCACAGTGAGCAATAAGACCACCACCGATGCCTCGTCCAGACGTAAATTGATTGCATGACGACCAAGTGCGATCGAGTTTGAGAATATTAGACAGAAGTACATTAAAGGCCTATTTATATTCTGAGCCGGTTCGCACGTCAAAATCGCAGTGCATCGCACGCCTGACCTATGCACTGCCGCGAGAATAACCCTGCCTGGTTCAGTGAGAGAAGTAAAATAGCCCCTAAATCGTAGCTCCTAAACTGCGAACGTTCATGGGCAGCTGCTACTACAGTGAGAACCAAAAACGATGGCTGCTGTGGTTTCTAAATACTCAGGCAGTCAGTCAACTCCTAGAGGGAAGTTGAGGCATTTCCCAGCAGTGCTGAAAGAGCAAAAAAAAAAAAAATCTCTTAGCCCAAGCTGGCGTGAACAGAAACGCGATATGGCTCAATGTACGCGAGGGACTGCTTATAAAAGTGATACCTTTATATGCTCAGCCAGTTGGTGAAAGGACGAAAGTGGGGCAGAGCAACTCCTTTTTTGGCAGCGATAGTCCGTTTTTGTTTGCTTTCCCTCTGTTCTTAGGCTAATACAAATAAGAGGCGAGAGTGAAGGACAATAAAACAACAACGCGGCATTTGATACGCAAGCGACGCCATGGGAAAAGCTTTCGTCCATTTCCATCAATCTTCCGGCCTGGATTGTGTCGCGACAGCGTCGTGAGGAGCGGAATACCAGAGTGCGCAGATGTGTTTCCACATCACGCAGCCGCAGAAAACGTGTCTGGGAACCGCGTGATCTTGCGTCAGTGTACAATGACGGCCTTGCACACCCTGTGCCTGCCTGCCTGTTCTTTTTTATTTTTGTTCCTTGGTCTGACACACTTCGATTTATTATTGGTTTGAGAGTTCATTGGCTTAGACTTCAAACTTGGCCAAATGGCAATGCTTGAAAGAGCAAACGTTCTCATTTTCCAGGGGAAAAATTGTATGACACAATATTTCTATTCTTGCAGCCTAGTGACACGTGCTTGATAGAGAAGCCGCCATACATGCAAAAATAAAGACTGATAATCAGTACGCAGAACACGTGCTTCTGCCACTGAGGGCGGATTTGGGCTGTAACGAGAGCTAATGCCTTTGAAACGTGCTGCCATTATAATTACTCGCGGCAGCCAATACATTTGGAATATACAGTGGGATATTTGTATTGTATTTTAAACATATTCCGTATTCACGAATGCAGTAAAAATATGCAGGAAATATTTTCCTGAAATTTCATGCTTCGTATTCGAAATATACTCATCATATTTGCCAAAAATACCCCACTTAAAGCATGTTTCGAGCATGTTTCAAATACGTGAAAAAATGTGTATGCGGTTTTAGCATCTTGTAAGTGTATTAAGAATGTACTTCCGTTAATATTAAAATATTTCGGTCGAAGTATACTTCAATTCTAACAAATGGGAAGCCCACGTAAACATATTTGCAGCGCACTTCAAACCGCCTTCGAAAAATTTAGTGCTCGAAATCGCGTTTCAGGATATGCATGTTGGCATTGTATTTAAAGTGTACTTTCGTAAATACGAATTTAATTCGTCCAACTATAGTTCACTTTTAACAAATATGAGCAGTCCGCGTAAATATATTTTCAGCACTCTTCAAGATCCCCTAGAATAATTGCTCTGTACGCAACCTGATCTGGATCGAACTGCATGCAGTCTTTATCATCATCGCAGGGACGCACTGTAGTAGGAAATTGCTGGAAATTGTATTCTGGGAAATCGCATTTGATTGTTGGCAATGTATTTGAAGTGTGCTTTCGTAAATACGCAATTAATCCGTCTAAAGTATACTTAAATTCTAACAAATGAGCAGTCCGAGTAAACATATTTGCGGCACATTTCAAGCCGCCGTAGAACAATCTAGCGCTCGAAATGACGTTGCTGGGAACAGTGAAAACTCCCTCCTTTTCTGTGGTCCTTTGCTTTATGATAACTTCTCGGAAGAAGGCAATCACTACTTATTCTCCACGTGTAGAGAACGTGATAGCATTATACCGGCAAGGGCACCTTGGGCACCTCCGGGCCCCAACATGCCAACGGAAAGGGCCCCGACTGGCAAGGCCGACCGGCTCCTCTAGACGCCCATGCATTTATTGGTTGACATTTCGACTCCTGACCGATGCCTGAAGCAACTTACCATTAGCAGTTCGGTTCTAGATCGCCCCCAGATTCGGACGCGAGCAGTCCGGCAACTGTGCGACAATTTGGGGGCCCACAGTCTTTGCGCAAAAAACGCCTCACCGAGCAAATTAATGTGCCGTCTCTCAGGGGTATACGTATATAAGGCTGGCCAAGTATCACGTTTGTCGGAGAACTTCCTCTTTACTAACGTCACTTTCTGCCTGCATTTGCTGTGCGGCGGCATCTTTCCCGTTCAAGTTCCGTCACGTGACCTTGCGATGTCATAGACCTCTAGATTGATGACAACTCCGCGTTTTCTCAGGGGTGGGCTCCTTATGCCCATCGCTTATGGCCGGGTCACTCACTAGTTTGGCTGTTGACAACATTAACCAGTCTCATCCAGTGAAGCCGACTAGTAAACCTTTTTAAGCCGAAGTGAATATATTTTTATTGCATTGAATGCGTAATTTTAGTGTATTTTTAATTTAATGTAATGTATTTAATGTCTATTTTAAAATATTTTTAATGTATAATATATATACTAAGCGGGCGAAAGGTGTATTTTTTACGTATTTGCAAGAAGGTCAAAATATTACCCGTACTGTACATAGAAAGCATACCTATCGCAATTTAAGCACAGGGACAACAAGTACGAAATTAATATGAAATAAATACAATATGTTCGAAATGCATTTTTAGCACAGCCTTTTTTCGCTAAGGGTCGCGCTAGCATTGATTGTACAACGCTCTTCTCCTCGAGAAAAAATATGCCCAAGTGTGTTTTTCCTGTGCCAGTCCGCAGGCTTTTCTGTTTAAAATTTGAACGCAATAGTTGCTGAGCATAGATATTTTTCTCACAACACGTGCCTTCAGTGAAAGGACAAACCTTCAGGGCTATTGTGGATGGTTTTTGGTAGCCTGAACGCTCACTCTCCTTCTATTTCGTACATGGCGTGCGAAAGAAACCAGTTAATTATATTGTTTTGACAGGGCGCTCAGCTAGCTCGTTCGTGGCTGACATGCACTCAAGAGCTACATGCGCATCGCTAACTGATCCTGGGGCATATACCTGGGTCGATACAGGTCGAAGGGGTTCTATGTCCACTAGTTGGCCCATGAATAAGGAATACTGCTGGCGCCTAAATAGCGCAGCACAAGTCCTGGCGTTTTCGTCTCCCATTCGTCCTTGACCTTTCCGGAAGTAGCGCTGCAGGCTTTTTAAAAAATTAAAGCGTCCCGCGTGCAGGCGGGTATGCACAGTTCACGCGGACGGACCTCTTCACATTCGTGTCGACGGGCTTTTTCAGTGCCTCCCATTGCTTTTCCACACTGCTCGTTTTATACACAGAAAGTCCGGTCGATAACGAGCAATAACTGCTTGCGCTAAAACGCGCAGCCAACGTTGGTGTGCATTATGCTTTAATTCAACGCGCTCACGCCGTAGCTGTGCCACTATGGAACCCCCCCCCCCCCCCCCCCCGCCGTCTCTCGCACACCCTCCAGCTTCCTGCCTTAACCTCTTCCTTCGCTTCCTGCTCCCCCTCTTACGGTTACAACATCGCCATCCCCACCGTAAAACACAGGGATGGGGAATTAACAGCCCTCGAGTAAAAAGAAGCAAGGCTTCTCATAAGGCGTGCACCACCGCTAGGTGTTAGCAGTACGAAGGAATATTGTTGCGCGTAATTCTTACCGAAATGCGAGACCCGGCCAGGCTACAGCTACGAGTACATCGCAGAGAAAATAGGACGCAATTAGGTCTTTTCTTGCCAGTTTAAAATGCAGATCAAGAGACAGCCTCTAAAAAGCGTTTCAACCCAGTTGATGTCCGTGCGCGTCTGGTGTTCAGTCAAATTAACAGCGTGCACCTTTTTATATATTGGAACACATGCGCCCTATCCTCCGCCAATGCACGAAGGAATTATTTGAGGCTACGAACTCTACTCTCAAGTATTTAACTATTTTTTTTTTGGTGCGGTGAAGTTCTTGGACAATCTCAGTTTATTTATTTATTTACAGTACCCTCAATCGCCAAAGCATGGTAGAGGGGAGTGGGGTTTAAACAAATATATTACAGGCAAAGTAAATGAATATAAATACGCAGAAATATTTGATACAAGAGTGAAAATTTGCTAAACAACTTGCTAGAAGACTGGCAAGGCGTCGACAAACAATTTCTAAAAGCTGTTTTGATAACCAAGTGAAACAATATTGCCACGTACCATTGCAGTGTGTGTTCGTTCACGCTCAAGGCAGCAGGAAAGGGTCGTTATCACTTTTGTTCGTGGCGCGAGAAGCGACCAGACTAATCTCGATTGTTCGCAGCCATGAAAGGCTGCATCTAGGTTTTTCCAGATTACCGTAGATGATCTTTACCTGTTATCTGGAAAGTTCCTTGCCGGCTTTAAATTGAGCGATGCCGCGAGCGGCGAACATTCGTAGTTCGACGACCGCCGAGCACGCCTGTTGCTTACGCCGCCGCCGAGTGATTCAGTTCTTTTGAGGGCGCAAGTCAGCCCAAATAAAGAGCTTCGTTTGCAAGTATTTCTGGTGTCTTCCTGACCGCTGGACTGCCGTCACTACAACGTGACATCTGGTGGAGGTGCGGGGTAGCCTTCCAAGTACCGGACAACCCCTGCAAGTCGGGATTCCAGCCCTTTGAGTTATTCACCGGAGGAACTGACTCCAGTCTACCACGCAGCCTCTGGAGCCTCCAGCCATGACTTACGCCGCAGCAGTGCGCCGTCCTGCACCTCGACGACGGGACCCAAGCCCCTATCGCCCTCAGCCAGCTGCGCTGGAGCGCCGCCTTCTCGCCCCAACTCGCCCGTCCTACGAGCGTCGCACACGGCCGAGGAAATGTGACGAGTGGCGAACACCCGACCAGCGCCACCCGCTATGCTTCCACTGCGGCGAAGCCGGTCACATTCTCCGGTACTGCCCATACAGGAGAATGGGCATCCGAGGGTTCTCTTACGGCGCGACCCCGACCCGGCCAGCGACCAGCCGAAACAGAAGAGTTTTTAGCGTCGGAAAGAATGCTCATCGCCAAGCCGCCTGAGCGCAAGAACTAAGGTCCTCCATCGACGAAAACACAAGACTATGCCTCAACTACGACGAGAACTACGACGAGAACTACGACGAGAACTACGACGAGAACTACGACGAGAACTACGACGACGACCACGACGACCCCTACGACGACGACGACGACCACGACGACGACTACGACGACGACTACGACGACGACCACGACGACTACGACGACGACCACGACGACCCCTACGACGACGACGACCCCTACGACGACGACGACCCCTACGACGACGACGACGACTACGACGACCACCCCTACGACTACGACGACCACCCCTACGACGACGCCCCCTACAACGACGACCCCTACGACGACGACGACGACGACGACAACTACGACGCCGACGACAACTACGACGACGACGGCAACTACGACGACGACAACTACGACGACGACGACACAGCCAGACTTGAAGCTTTTACCGCTGCCCTTACACCTTATTAGGAACGCTAAAGGACTCTAAGTTCTCAAAGCATTCTCCGTGTTTAATTTCAATTTAAAGCATCGAGACGATGCTTCTTTGGAAGGGGGGTAATGCCACGTATCATTGCAGTGTGTGTTCGTTCACGCTCAAGGCAGCAGGAAAGGGTCGTTATCACTTTTGTTCGTGGCGCGAGAAGCGACCAGACTAATCTCGATTGTTCGCAGCCATGAAAGGCTGCATCTAGGTTTTTCCAGATTACCGTAGATGATCTTTACCTGTTATCTGGAAAGTTCCTTGCCGGCTTTAAATTGAGCGATGCCGCGAGCGGCGAACATTCGTAGTTCGACGACCGCCGAGCACGCCTGTTGCTTACGCCGCCGCCGAGTGATTCAGTTCTTTTGAGGGCGCAAGTCAGCCCAAATAAAGAGCTTCGTTTGCAAGTATTTCTGGTGTCTTCCTGACCGCTGGACTGCCGTCACTACAACGTGACAATATTAATTTCAAGAATAGCAAACCATTGGAAAGCGGCATATATCAGCGACAAACACAGAATGGAAAAAATACAAAAACGAAGTAATCAAACAGCACATTCAAACCCGATATTTATCAAGTAATAAAGGATTAAGTGGCACACCATGTAAATCAAAGTATACAAGACCACGTAATAAAGCTCACATATTTCTTATGACACAGCTAGATGAGTAAAGCACAGAAAATAAAAAGTGTGACGTTCACGCTTTAAGAAATGCGCGGAAGAAAAAAAAACCAGACTAAAGCACTCCGATGACGTCATAAAAGAAATAAAAGCGGATAAAACTTTTCGAAAAAGAACATAACCATTGACGCGTGCGATATCAGCCGGGAGGCTGTTGCAGTCGCTGCATGTACGCGGTAAAGTGGAGTTAAAGAACGTGTTCGTGTTACAAAGAATGTATCCAACCTTATTTTTATGCCCAATTCGTGATGAGCGATATGCGGGTTCAAAAATGAGCTGGCTTCTTAGAGATGAATGATGGTACATTCTATGGACGAGACATAAACGAAAGAAATGTCTGCGCAGAGGCAAAAAGGGTAATGACAGACTGTTTTTCATGCTTGTTACGCTAGCTGTCTCATTATAGTGAGGTAGAATGAAACGGGCCGCGTTATTCTGGAGAAATTCAAGTGACAGCTGACTTAAGTTAGCTTGGTTATAAGGTCCGATATGGAAGCGGCATTTTCTTGTTTGGACCGAACTAGTGTCTTGTAAAGTAGCGTTTTTAATGAAACTCATACCTTGCGGAAATTACGACGCAAATACCCGATCACGCAGTTAGCACTGCTTATTATTGAATCAATGTGCGGTTAAGTAAGTGCACGCCGCTGCGATTAAGTGCAAGCGACAGGGAGCAGAACGTTCGCGCAGGTGTAAACGGAAACGCGCTGCCGTCAACGCAATCCACGTTTGGTCAAGACCTGTGGAAGATAACTGGTGTCAAAGCGAGCGGCCGTTACCACTCCTGCGCGTCATACATTTCCGGCTTCTCTGTAGAGATAGCCAAACAGGCTAAAAAGCGCGCGGAATGGACTAGGAGCGGTAACCTGAGCTGCACGTGAGTGGGGCATCCTTCACAAGCTTTGAACGTACCGTTGCTTCTCGTGTAGGAATCCGAAACCCAAGCTGCAGAAAGCTGCCCGAGCTGCCACACAGTGAGGCCCTGAAGAGCGTTCTTGACGAGAGTGTAGTGCGTTTTAGCCCTATATAGGGTGTCGGTGTCACCTTGCACTTTAAGCCTGCGATGAGCACACGAATGCCATACATTTCAACAACAGTCGCCGCATTAATTTGGACGCGATTATTTCAGACGACAGCTAGTATGCCGTATATTGGAAGCGTGCGTGACGCATTGCTGCGGTCTGCTTGCGGCCATATCGTTCCGCTTATTGTTCCAGCTTGAGTTTCACTGCGAGCGCCCGTTCGGTATGTTTATAAGAGACGCGTCTCGGCAAAGTCATCATCCCTCCCACCCTCCCCCTCTCCCGCAGCATGAACAGAGCACAGTGTCAGCACACCATCACCGACAGAGTCTCTACTAGCGCTGGCCAGTCAGAGGGACGGATGAATTCCCATGTGTTTACGTTTCGACATTCTGCTGTTATATGGAGCCTCCTAATGCTTCTTTTCGTGCTGCCCTTTACGTTTTTGTGAGACGAATAAAAGCCACTATCGTATGTGTTGTCTGGAACCATGCCAGAAGCGATCCTTCTGTACAAAGATTAGCCGCTTTCCCGAAAAAAAAAAAAGCGGCGGCGGTGAAATGGGCGGAAAAGCGGCTCACTGGCGGGAATAGCACGGCCACTATTGAAAGGAAAGCGCATATTTCTTGTGCGGGCGCAGAGGGTTGTCTTTAACCACGCACGTAGACAAGTTTTAATTAACCTCTTTGTTCGAAAAAGTTTAAACAAATGCGGAAGTCCCTGTTGTACCACGGCCATGGCTTACTATACATCAGCTGTTGCCAGATGTCCGCGACACCAAAGCGGAGTGGACGATTAATGAGAAGGGCACTTCTATGAAACGAAATTCGGCCGCTGAATTCGATCTCCATTTTTGTAAAGACAAATATAAAGACGGCGCTTAATCACTTCTGCTTGGCATGTGTTGCGATGTTTGCGCGTTCCGTCATGCGTGCTCGCACATGTCCTGAGTGCACGGATCACTAACAGTCACTGCCACTGACATCAGTGTGTGTGTTTTGTTTATTCTTTAGTACTGCTTTAGAATAATCGACCAAGCTGTCGTCCTATCAGGAGTGCCGGTCTGCTGGCGCTAAGCTTAATTAGGTTCATATCCATAGTACCAGTTCTCAAAGAGACGACTGTTTACAACAACTCATTGTTAGCCCTAACAAGTCCACACGTGATGCGCTCCGCGCCGTTTGCACCTTAATGTTATAGCCAGCACTGATGTCATCGTTAAAGGGAACGAAGGTGAGACTAATGTCACGTACATTAGTCCCAGAGAAGAATGGTATGGCGTTAGCGTAACAGCTTTGCATTGAATCGAGTGAGCGTTCATACAAGCGCGCTTTTGTATTGCCGAATACTGTGACTACAAATGCGACAAAACGCACCTCAAGACAGCATAGCCAGAGCTGCTTCACGCATACGCTCAAATTTGCGCGGCTGGTATCCAATGGGAGAGGGCTCAAAAAGCACTTGGCCGATTAATAATATAAAAATATAACTTTACGCTTCATACGAGCAACGCATGTGTGGCAGCAATATGTGTTTTACTCATTTCAAGGTAACAAGAACAACAGAATCACCCGATGACAAGCAGTCCCCTCGTTAATAGTGATATATAACAAACGAAAGTGGACAAGAGGAAAAGAGGGCTTAACACGTTCGCAGTGCCAAACAGGTTGTTTTGCAAATTGTGCATGTATTTGAACATCCGTGCAGTATTCCCAACGAACGGCCCCATGCTTTCTTGACTACAAAAAAATATCTGATGGCTCCATCTTTTCGAACTTAATTTGTTATAACTGGCCGGGCTTCTTGCTAAGTTTGTTTTGACAAAGGAAAAAAAAATGGATCAGGTTTTTCGTGCCCAGTCTTTGTGTTTTTGTTCATAAGTTGATTTATTTCGTTGTGCGGTCGCATAGAAATGATAAAAGCAGTCATTGTCGCGGCGGAAAGAACGTTGTCAGTCAAGTGTTAGGAACTCAAACCAAGATATGTGATATTTCTTGTGACATTTTACGCGTTCTCATCAAATCTTTGCAGCGTGTGCTTACACTTTAGCAAATGCTACCCTGTAAGGGAGGATCTTCACTCGAGGTGCGAGCTGTTTTTTGAGTGTGCCAGCGAGTTGCACCTTCGCTAACACCTGGTGAACATTAGCGCTGCAGACGAGGAGTCTTAAATTGTACGATGATGATTGAGCGGTGAGATGCATGAAGTTTTTAAACAATTATAGGTTTCAACAGCCCTGCTTGTCATCACCTGGAATATATCAAAAGCTCGCTGAAGGATCGCGAGTCCCGCATTTCGATGGAAACAAAAACGCCGATGCACTGAGATCTAGGTGCACGTTAAAGAATTCTAGCTAGCCGAAATTAATCAAGAGCCATCGACTTTTGGTTTAACCTAATTTCGCTGTTATTTTAGATACAGATACTTATCGCATATTTTATGAAATCACCCAGAACTAAATAAGATCACTGGCAAAATCAGCTCCAGAAAATGTTTCCCTGCTTTCAGCTACAGCTTACTCGCGCCGCAACTTTAGCAGGCAGCGAATTTCAGTCAAGCACATAAAGCAAGTATGGACACTACACCATGACCAAAGTCACGAATAACCTGGACAAGAGGTCAGCCACAACGCCCTAGGTCAAACTTTCTGATTCATCGGTTTAAACCAGAAAGCCGGGAGCTAAGTCGTGACCGACGTTGCCGGCGTGATCGCAAGACTAGCTCATGCTAAGTGTATGGTTAGGCTGTCACGTGATTTCTAGAATATTACAACATTTTAAGGCGCTTTCTGCACAACTGTGCACATTGAGAACGGCAGCTTTTTCTCACAGTGTGCTTTACCTTGCACTCATTTCGTTTCTTTTTAAGCCCAATTTCGCGTTCTTCCTATTGCAAATATATTACGCCTTTTTGACAACAGCTATTGAACGCAGCAATGATATTTCTCAAAACAATGAGCGTGATAGCACGTCCTCCAACAACCTCTTGCAGGCGCATATTGCCAAAGTTCTAATGACAATTTCTTTTTTCGCAGTTTCTAGCGTCATGAGCATTTCGAAAGCGACAATGGTTCCAAAATCACTAGTATGTTACTTTAACAAATCCTGGCGTTTTAATATTACTTTTTAACTATTATGACAGTTTGCGTGAAATTTTGTGCATGCGTGTGAAAAATTCACCGTTGATGTGTTTCGTTTGTTCTATTGATACCTGGACATTCTATTTAAGCGGAAAAAAAAATTAGGGGGACTGAAGGGTATGGTGTGACGGCGTTAATGGTTATTTGCTACTTTATTTTTCTAATTAGTGCCTCTTTCTAATTACACACTTTGATGAGCATATTTCAGTAGCCTACTATACCACAGGATACACCACAAGACACACAAGGTTTCCTTTTAACCCAGTCGAATGAGCGTGCCGCAATTAGTGTTCTTCGGTGAGTCGGCTGGGGTGGACTGAGTTATTTAACTTACCCTGAGTTAACTTCAGGTTACGACCTCGTAACCACAAGTTAGCTAAGTTTTAATCTTTTCATTCCACAGCTCAACGTGTGGCGTCACGTGCTTTTTCGACCAATCCGGATTTTCTCGAAATTCCAACGCCAACGCCAGCAACTTGGGCCGTTTCTCCGTTAGCGCGAACTTAACGCTGTCGCGTAATATTTATTTTCAATCGGAATGATGAATGGCGCCTGCAAGGATAAGCAACACGAAGATCCAGAAAAAAAAACAAATGGATGGAATGAAATATAAAAGACATAGGCAGGCTCGCAACAAACGGCCTCAATATAAAGTCCGCATCAAGTCCAGTTTCGAAGGACATATGAAAGCAACCCAGGAAAAAAAAACAAAAAACAAGACGATTGGGCCGTTTCCTCGGAGTAAGGGGGTTCAGCTCATCTTAAGAAGGGCGCAATTAGGCAGGCCGTGAGGCGCTTCTTTATATTCCCCGCGCGTCCCGTCTGTTTTTTTTAATGAACCCGTGCACGTGCGCTGCAAGCCCGCCGCCGCGGCCAACAATGTAACCAAAGTGCGCGTCATCGGGAGCCGCAAACGGAGCGCGCAGCGGTACAGCTCAACGGCAAACGCTCTGAGAGGCGCGAAACTTTCGTCGTCCCAAGACCTTTTTCTTTTTGCACAGCGTCACGCAGCCTAATTGAAACTGCCGTTTGTACGTGATGTACGACAGCGGCGCTAGGCGCAACCATCGGGAAAGGTGAACGCTCTACCGCCGTCCCATCGGCGGCTTAAGAGCGGCGCCGACGGTGTTTCGGCAGCGCGCACACACCGCTGACGCAGCCGCTGGGGGCGCCGCCCGGCGACGGCGGATGGAGCGCCCGAGTGAGCGCCCATTATTCTCACCCCGGGTTCCAGCTGGCCGCATGCCGCACGCATGGCCAGGCGCGGATACGTGCCCCCGGGCATCGCGCACTCGACTCGGACGACGTGTCATGAGTCCTCCAGCGGCGAAGCATTATGTCGATCGCACTTAAAACATCGTGTTCATCTCCGCGCTGGAAGCACAAGTCGCGTTAATGGTGTCGTCGCAATAGTAGCGCGCTTACGATTAGAAGGCGACAACTGACCGAGCTCAGTTGAGGCTTTGTCGCGGTCAGTGGAAACAACGCGTCATGAATAATCATTTCGACGTTGCCTGGCGGTGAACGATAAAGGTGGCATGAAGTGCTGACATGCTCAAACTACGCTGGGCGCGAAACGCAACCGTATGCGCGTTGCGTATGTTAGTGATGAGCACTAGTCGGAGTAAAAAATGGGGCGCACCAGCCACTGGCTCACAAAACCACACCGAGAGGCTTTGCGTATCGCCCGTCGCAGTGGTCGCCGTTGTGAGCGCCTGTTCTCTCTTGCTGGTTGCGAACAGGTCGCGCGACCTCTGCGACTCGCCGATGCGAACGCGTCTGCGATTCCGATCGAAGTACCCTATGCGTTTTGCCACGGGAAGTTGCTTGCAGCTGTATGCCGCCGATAGATACTCTCGACCATCTGGTACACTACGCCGCTGAGACTCTGTGAGAATTGTCACGAATGTGCGAGATTCAACCAGAAAATGAGGAACTTTGCAAGCGCTTCACCTAAGTAAGCACTAAATAGAGGAGGCGATATACTGGAAGTTGAGAGTTCAAGTTTTTATTGGGTCACCATCGCTGAATATATTATTTATTTAGTTTTTTTTGCGTTGAACAAATTGACTGTCATGCATATTAAAACGCTGCAGAGGTGTTTAACGTTGTATAGGCCCAGACGTGAATGAACATAGCAGGACTTGCGGCTTTAAAAATATTAATATCGAAGTATGCAACCGCGGTCGTTGCACGGAGTGGAAGGCACACTGCGCACGTGTTCGATGGTATCCGCTATGCATTCTTGTACATTGAGAGAATGATTATCAGTCTCTGATTTCAATCCTGTGTGTGAAGTAAGAGTACGACAGTATAATCCGTTTGCTTCTGTTGACGCCTCCATAAAAACCAACGCATACGTGCTGGATAAGGTGCTATTGAATGATCTCCCCTGTTTCATAGGCACGTCATTACCTGAAAAGAAAAGTAGCTATGTAGCATCCGCTGTGACGTATATCATGGAAGAAATAGTAATCCCTCAGACAGTATACCCTGTTTGCTTCTGTTGACGCCTCCATAAAAACCAACAACGCATACGTGCTGCATAAGGTGCTATTGAATGCTCTCCACTGTTTCATAGGCACGTCATTAGCTGAAAAGAAAAGTAGCTATGTAGCATCCGCTGTGTCGTATATCATGGAAGAAATAGTAATCCCTTAAACCTACCTGTCCATACAACCCTAAAACTGCATTGCCATTTCGAAAAAAAAAAAAAAAACGTCAGAAGCAGCAGTCCTTATCCCCAAATCCTGTAAAGGCTCTAAAATTCTCTCCTATTACACCAAAAACGACGATTCTTTATGCATCTTGGTGAATAATTGCGGTATGCCGGGCTCCGTGATGCAGTGTGCTTTCTAGGTGACATATACATGTTGGCTCGCATTGCGGCACTGTGGCAAGTAGCTCCGTTAGTTCAACGCCCTCATTATATGATTCGAAGAAATTCTTGTATAACAATTTTTTTACTTGTGTGGTGCCTGTGGGTGGACCGGGAATAAGAAAGCGTCTCTATCCGACGAGGGGAATAACCTCCTCTGAATATGACGTTTTTTTTTTAATCCCCGAAAGGGGAATAAAGCAAGAAGGCAGAAGAGTACGTCCCCTTGTAGAGTTTTGGTAAGACACAAGAAAGAGAAAAGCTGAACGTAAGCAGAGAAAGATCAGGAAAGCACGACGAAGGGAATTAATGCAGCACTGTACGGAAGCATAGCTGAGCGAGCGTAAAGGTTGCTGCAGCTAACCTGCGACTGCAAGTCAGAGACTCCAAAAATTTCTGTGATTATTTTGGAAACGTTAGTCATTCCTTGCCTCTCATGTTTGGGCTTTTTCAGTCTTCCGCAAGAAGTGCGCGGGATTCCACAAGTAGGCCCAAGCAAGAGATGGAAAGGAAAACACGAGAGTGGATTACACACTCGACGACCGCGGCTCCCGCGTGGCTATAAAACATAGCAAAATATTTTGAAAATATGCGTGTTCTTTGGCTCTTTCTGCTGAAAACGAAAGAAGACGCGAGCAGGCTTACTCCGCATCGCGGAGCAAAAAATACCCTTTCACTGTTTTTGTAGCTCTCGCTGAGCTGCCGGGAGGCTTTGCAGATGTTGACGTTGAAAAGTCTATGCCCCGAGTGCGCATAATCTGCCCGAAAGTTAATGAGGCAGTTATTATCTTATATTTCCGTGATAGCAAACAAGAAAAAGTGCGGGTTCAAGTACCTCGTTTGAGCATTAAAGGGAAGGGTATTGCGCAAAAGAAAAATGAAAAAGTAAAAATGAAAGTACCCCTTTCGTTCGCAGCCGTGCTCCGAATTGATGCAGCTTTTTTGGTTACATGTAACGGGAACGTTTCCAATAACAATAAGCCTTTTTTCATTCAACTTCAGCACTGCCAAAGGTATTAATCAAAATGTTCTAAGCCGGCAGTGGCGAACCTAATTACCAACACAAGTCAATAACCCTTGCCTTGAAAATAAACCAAAAGCTCCTTTAACTCTCTGATTGTTTTCTTTCCTTACTGACATCTGCGAAGAGCCTGCGTCGGCAATTTAAGAACGTTACAGAGAAAGGCGTGTCTTCGCACAAGGCACAATTTTATGCGTCTCTGCCACTTCGTCTATCGTGTATACTTCATTTCCAGAAGCCTCCGTTGCCTGTAGCTACGCTTATGACTTTTGGTTTCATTACAAAATGGCTGTGTTGCTTTTACGATGACAAGTGTGAGAAATCATTGGAGCCTGATTTTCGGACGGAGCCGTCCACAGTCAGTCGAAAGAGTTGTTTTGAAAGTAATTAAGAATTACCGGGGTCACTTAAGCAACGTCCGTGCGAGTAATGCGAAAGCATTGCGCACTATTCTATTCCAATTATATTCTAATTACATTGTGATTCTATTGCAATTTTATTTTCATTGTATTCTATACTTTTGTTGTTGGGGCAGTTTATAAGTTGTACCGACTATTACTGCCTACAATTTCTTGTTTTCCCGCCTTTGATGACGTCGCACCGTTTCGACCAATCGCTGGATTTGTAATGCCGCCACTTCTGTGTAACGCCGTGTTCTCGTGTCGATAAGCCATCTAATGATTTCGCATTGATAAAGGAATGCAAACACCGCTTTCATTCTGTCAACTGTGGAGTTGCCAAACCGCCACACAGGAGAGCACCAGAGAAAGGGAATAAAGGCACAGCAGAACTACCAGAGAAAGCAGCCAGCTCCGCCAAGCGGCCCCGTAGAGGTCGCTGCACCGACACGTGCCCGCCGCAAATGTGGTCATCTGCGGTGCATCATTAGGATCTCCTTCCAATCCGCATAAACTTGAGAGCTGGCAGAAAATGTAACATACGGACCAATTCAGGCTTGAATGCTTCCGGCAAATCAAGCTTGGAGTTCGCGGCTAGTGGTCTCCTCGGCTGTTCTCGGCTCATAGTTATCGATTAAGAGGCGGTGAAAAAGTGACATCCATTTCTGGGTAATGGGAAAACTGCGGCAATGTTGCACGTGGTAAAATGACAAAGAAATCACCATTGGACGTAGAAATCAGCATTGGATTGAAAAGTGATGAACTCTAGCCTTGAACGTAAAGTGAATTTCACGGCGATAATGAAGAGTAGCGCAGAACGCGCACCGCTAGGAAGTCAAAAAAAAAAAAAAATGAGCGCGTGTTTGCTCCTAGCTCTGGGGCTTTCTGCATCACACAATGCATAAGTGAGAAATAATGTGGCTGGTTTCGCTGCCTGACCACGTGTTCCAGATTACCAGAAGCTCAGGTCTCCTGTGGAGCATGCAAAATAGTGGGCCCAATAATAATTGAATAGTGTACTCGAAAGGGACGGCCATGGGATCGCCTTTTAGAGCGAGCTCCGTGTGTCTTCCTGCTGTTGTTCGATATAAACAACATATAGTATCTGCCTCTACTGCTAGAAGCTTGAATACACGGCTGCCGCAAGGTGACACTGTGTGCTATGCGGTGTAACATAAAGTGCCGGTGGTTCATTTGAGGGTGCCAAATTTAGAAATCAAGCAAATAGGTGATTACAGGCTTCGATCTGTCAGAACGGTTTCAAGGATTCACGGCCTTTCCTTGCCCTAATACTTAATACGTAACAATATTATTAAAATATTTCAATTAATATGTATTGAATTTAATAAATATATTGATAAATTTCTATAAAACGCAATAATAAAGGTGTATTACATGGTTATTTATTGATACTGTCAGGCCGTAAGGCTATGAACACAACTCAACCGGTGTACGCAGCCACAAGTATAAACTTCTCGCAAACCTAGGACAATCAACTCAGGATCAACTAATCACCAGAGCACAGCCTCCTGCTTTGCAAATAAATGAATCAAGAGCAAATCCATTTTAAAGTAATTTACGAGAAAAATATTCGCAATAAAATTTGCTTCTCACGCCACTGAAAACGCGACCAGCAGGAGACGGTCAAACAATTTTCGGATTTTCTGCTTGTAAAAAACCTGAGGCAAGGAATTCAGTTAAGCTGTTCTCCTGGAAAAAGGAATATTTAAATAAGTTCATTCAGGCCGTCATGGGTGTAACCTCTTTTTTATGAGTAATTGGTACCAGTCAAGAGGAACTCTGTTTTAAATAGCCATTTGTTTTTAAGCTGAAGTAATTATTGTGCATCAGATAACAAAATATTCACCTGACAAACATCCTTCGTTTTGAAAGCGAATTAAGTTTATTTCACATACCATGCCAGTCAAAGAATAAGTAAATTTGTATCTGGGCAAAATGAACTTAGGCGCTGTTAACCTGAATTTTCAAATTGGTGAACTTGTTTTTTTTTGGTAGGATCACATATATGACGCTCCCGTATTCATATGTCAGACGCACTAGCGTGAGATAGGCGGTTCGTTTTGCTCGTGTGCAAGCAAGCGTCAGTTTTTTTTTCTTCTTATAAACCATACCTTCGTTTCTGCTTTTAAACATATGTTAATAAAATCACTATTCCAGCTTAGGTATCGAGATATATTGACACTAGATATTTCAAATGGCTGTCACATGTTTTGTAGTGCCCGTCTATTTGGGTAATCTAAGAAAATATATTTTTGTTCAGTTTGCCACTGCATTATGTGAAGTTATGTGTAAATAATTATCATGTTGGGCTTTACTCACGATTAATTATTAGCTTGCAGTTTCAAATTTAAGATGAACTGGTCTTCTTGCCTCGAAATAGCCAAGCACATTAAACAATCTTCCAAAAATAGCCGCACTGTAACACCGGTATGTTGTGTTGGGTTTGGTGACAAATAGGCAACCAAGGCCATCATGTGCGCCGTACACAAGCTTTAAAAACTCTGTTTGTTGCAACAGATTGTCTATAGTTTATCGAAGCTGTAGTCTTTTTTAAAGACATCTAGTTTCTGCCAAAACCTGAAACACTTGGCAAAGCAACAAGTGTATGTTCTCTTAAGAGCAGCATGGGGTGGAAAAGAATCTTTTTATTGTAAAATATTTTTTCTCAGTGTTTCAAGCTTTCTGCGCAGGAATAAGACAAGGTTTACTGTGAGTTCATCTTCACGTTTTTCTCATAGAACTTATCTTGTTTGTCAAAAAAAAAAATGTGTCAGGTGCGTGTATCCATACAAAGACGGTAAAAAGTTGCTTCTATGAAGCGGTCTTTATGCCTACATAGTTTCCATTCTCCTATGATGGGCTTCACGAAGGGCATTTGTTGTTTGCGTCATCGGTCCATGAATCCTGCCATTTTGTTCTCAATTTATTCTCAAAAACTTCATGCAATCTTTATGAGGTATGTTTACTTGTTTTATTTTGCAACTACGGGCACAAGTCCAGGATTATTGGATATCCATTTTAATTGTGTGGTAACTGCGGAATATTTTAAGGTACTGTTATGGAAATGTTGAAGGTAATGCTCCATTTTTCCGATGCGTAGCAAAATCTTTCTTTTAAAATTTTTCCATCGCTCGCATCCAGTAGTCAAGACAGTCATAAAAAAAAAGCAATAAGTTTCTGAGTTCCTAATGAATAAAAACAATCAGTTCCTAGGCACTTGAGAATCAGCGGGAACATGAACGCTGTTGCTTGTACCTCACACATACACAGAAATTCTGTAAAAGTGCTTTTAAGAACGAAATTTCTTCATGTATCGTAAAATTCCACTTTAACAATCAATATATCAGCAAACCTTTCTTCGGTAGGTTTGCATTTTTTCGCTTTTAACGTTTCTGGCGATAGCTGATTCTCAAGTGCCTAGGAGCTCAGCAAAACTTCATGTACGGCGTTGTGTTTGAGCTAATGTTACATTATGTATTTTGTCTCCAATTATGGGTTGAACTGCATTGCTGGAGTGGAGTGCAGCGATTACGCTGAGGGAGTCGGGACTGTAACGGGGCGGAAGAGAGACACTAGTGTCGTTTAAAAAAACTCGGCAGAAACGCTTAATGCGGGAATGCGAAATCATTACTGTCTCTGAGTGCACTGACACCCACCCACGCACATATGGGCGCGTATGACACCACCCGGAGCGCTGTACGAAGAAGGGCTGTGTCACAGTTTTGATACGAATATTGGTTTTTGAGGAAAGGAAATGGCGCAGTAACTTTCTCAAACCTCGGTGGACACCTCAACCGTATCTTAAAGGAAGAGGTAAAGAATCTTTGAAGGCATACAATTGAAAGTGTTATGTGGTTGGTTCGAAACCCTGTCGCAAGCTAGCCTCCAACTTGACACGCATATGTAGTCTATATGCAACGAGAAATTGTATGACACCATCCGGAAAGCTGTTCGACATTTTGGTATGAATGTTGTCGGAAAAACTGGTGCCACATCGTGGTCGGCCAGTGGGGAGTATATATAGACGAACGACATGTATATGACTGTCTCAAGTAGGGTGCTCGGTTTGCTGTGTGCGTCCTACGGCCGCTTGATGAGGTCACCCTATTTTTCTTGCCATCGCTGGGATTTTCTGTACCATCTGCGAATGCATTAACACACACACCGCCTGCTTTTCTCTTAATGGGGCTGGTAATGCTTTCGTATTAATAACGTAAAAATAATATGGAAACTTAGCACAGACCTTTGAGGAACCCTCAGAACGTCTGATGAAAGACGTCTCATACTGTTCAGAAAAAAAAAACAGCCTAGATTTACTTATCTGAAGAGTGTCTGCGGTTACTTGCCTTAAAAAATCCTCGAAACCTTACACTGTGCGCAGTATTATTTTCCACATTGTCAAGTTTCCTAGGAACACTTTGTAGCGATATAAAATAGGATGTCCAGAAAAGTGAGCGCGATCATAACAGGCTCTTTTTGGGCAGCCTGGCAGGAGCAAAAAGCTAATATTATGCCAGGAAAAAAAATGAACAAAGGCTACAAAAAACGGCAACCTGCTCTCAAGCTTTACCACTTCACGTCACACTGAAAGGCGATAATTCACATCATCCCCGACATTACAGTTGAAGCACAGTGAGGTTGCAGGGTGCATCTTGTGTAACTATGTCGGCGTGTAGGCGGAGTAGGCGCGCAGGCAATACATGAGAGTAGCTCTGTGGCGCGCCAAACAACATGCATTGCAAGGGAGGAGCAGATGCGACCGAAGGGGAGAAAAGCGTGATAGACCCCTGCGCGACTTAAGGAAATTAACATTACGCTGGACAACGCCTCTCGCATCGTGCATCCTGAGGGCTCGCGAACTGTGTGGTGGACAGTTGCGAAAATGTTATTGAAATTTTTAGAGGACACTGTCTTTATGGGACGGTGGTAGAGACACCTTCATTGAACTGAGTGGCTGAAGTGAAGCGATTGCCGGCAGGCTATACATTAAGGCTAATACGCCTTTACATATACACCACTACCACCTTCGATCCCCCCTGCCACTCAACACCGTTAGTAAATGTGTTTTATATGGTTAGAGAACCACAGGTCGTCGAAATTAATCCGGAGCACTCAACTGCGGCGTTCAATTCACGTGCAGTCTATGCAAGTTACGCCCTGTATACCATACCATAACCATAACCATGATTTACTGTTCTTGCTTTGCGCCTAGTTTTTTGCTGTTGTCTTTGTTTATGTAAAGAAGGTTCGGGCGATGGCTGCTCACCTTCGTATTGTCCACAGTGTTAATATAAGCTAGAACGTTGCTGCAAGAGGCGCACTGATTGATCGTGGGCCGAAAACTGACGTGCGCAGCGCGGCGGCCTTGGAGAGTGGGAGTATTATACACAGCACGAGAGGAGTGTTGGTGGTTTCCACCGCAATATACCGAAATGCGGTTCTGGTAGCCATATGCGTCAAGCCGATCCCGCTCGTTAGCAGAATTAATGACCGGCATGAGGTCAGAGAAGGCTTAGTGTATCCTCGGCCGAAAAGTATAGGTATAAAAGGAAAGTAGCCACAGCTCGTCGACAAAGCCAGCCTTGCTGGATACACTTGTTTCAATGTGTTGCAACTCGCTGAATGCTATATAATGTCTGGTTATGGATATACCAAGAGCAATGTTTCATCTTGCGGGCGTGGTTCCTATTACCTGTACAGCCTGAAAGCACGTCCACGTGGTCTGTAAAGAAAAAAAAATCTTTGCTGCCCGTCTTTTGCATCTGTGCTCGAATACCCCTTTTTCGATAAGCATTGTCAAAAGCAAGCCGAAAATCCTTCACTTGCAGTGTCCAATAGTGTTCAAGAGATGAAGAAGATTCTTTAAAATGACAAAAACAGATTATGGACGGCGCGTAAAAACCGTAAACGTCGGGAATTCTTCAAGCGCCTACCATCCGTTATAAAAATTACGTTTTCGTCCACTACGGGGGCCTTGTTAAATAAAGCCCCCGTTGAACAAGGACTTGTTCAACAATGCCCCCGTAGTGGGGTCGAAACGTCATTTTTATAACTAATGGTGGGCGCTTGATGAATTTCCGAACAAGGCTCCCGTTGTTAGGCCGAAACGTCATTTTTATAAGGAAGGGTCGGCGCTTGAAGAATTTCCGCCATCAGCATACTCGACCAGACGGGTTTCCGTCAAACCCTGGGCTGCAAAAACTGTCAACATACTACATTACGTTGGAGAGGCAATTTAGGGAGAGAAATGTTGTAGCTTAGACCAGAAAAAATTGTTTAAAAAAGAAAATGTACATAAATAAAAGTGTCCACAGAATTAAGATGAGTACGTTTTATGCCGGTGTGCAGTCGTCCACAGACCTTTTTAGTGCGCTCGAATTCCGTGCCACCTGTGCTCCGCAGCGCGCAAAGCGACGTCTAGCGGCAGCGCCTGGTTCGAGATAGCGCATGTGTAATGCCCAGACCACACTCAGAGATACACTATTTCGAACCAGGCGCAGCCGCTAGACGTCGCTCTGCGCGCTGCGGAGCACGCAGTTCAAGCGCTCTAGACAGGTCTGTGGACGACTGTACAAAAATATAAAAAGTGTGAAAGAAGTCACGAGAAAATTAGGCATGCAAATGTACAGATAGGGAAGCGAATAATACCAGAAGTGAAATAATTTTTTTCAGAAAGGGAAGAGCACACGGATCCAATTAAGTTCAATTATAGTTTGGCTTAACGCTATGAGATAGATAGGGAAGCACAAGGCTCCATCTACACTTAACTAAAGAAATTCAGAGCGCCTTTAAGACTGCTTACGTGCTGTGAAGGCGAAAGCATTGGTGTGTCATCGTGAGCGTTCGACCTCGACGCAGGTTGCCCACTGAGAGATGAAACGAAGACGCGCCTCCGAACGCTTACTCCACAAACGCTGAATCCACAAAGGTCGGGGAGAAACACTCGCACACTCAATTTGAACACCTGTCACGAGCTGGCCTCCAACTTTACTAGCAGATCTATGCTGTGCGCAGCGAGAACTCGTATGACGTCCCAATTTTGATACGAAAATTGGTTTTCGAGGAAAGGAAATGGCGCAGTAATTCTCACATCTCGGCAGACACCTCGATGGCGCCTTAAGGGAAGAGGTAGCTTGGGGAAGGCATACAATTGAAGGTGCATATTCTGCCGTTTCAAATCCCTGTCGCAAGCTAGCCTCCAACTTAACTTGCACATGTATGCTATATGCACTGAGAAATCATGACACCACACGGAACGCTGTACGACAAACGGTTGCTTACAGTTTTGGTACTATTGTAGTCGGAAAAACAGGCGCCACATTTAGGTCAGCCGGGGGGTGGGGGGTATATATGGATGAAATAATTTTTTTGTGAATGCCTGAAATGGCTGTCCTCAGCTTGCCGTGTGCGTCTTACGGCCGCTTGATGACGTCACCCTATTTTCCTTGTCATCGATTGAATTTCCTGTACGATTTGCGAATGCACGAACACACTGAGAAACTAACACACGCCGCCGGCTTTTCTCGTAATGTGGCTAGTAACGCTTCCGCCTTAATAACAACACACTCCAGATAATACGTCATGTCTTTTCAAGGTCACAAATGAGACAGACTGGCGCAGGATTGTCTTCCATGACGCCAGTAATAACTTACCCACCATGGTGACTTAGGGACCATGGTTAGGCGGCTGAGTCCAAGGTCGCGGATCAGAATTTCGGCCACGGCGACCACATTTTGATGCAGATTAAATTCACTAACGCTCGTGTGATTTGCTATATATGTGCACGTTATGGAACCCCAGGTGATCGAAATTAATCCGGAGCCCCCCCCCCCCCCCCCCCCCACACACACACACACTTAGGCGTCTCTGATAGGCCACGGGCAGCTTTGGGCATTGAAACTCACATACCATACCATACCATACCAACCCCAGGTGATCGAAATTAATCCGGAGCCCCCCCCCCCCCCCCCCCACTTAGGCGTCTCTGATAGGCCACGGGCAGCTTTGGGCATTGAAACTCACATACCATACCATACCATACCTACCCCAGGTGATCGAAATTAATCCGGAGCCCCCCCCCCCCCCCCCCCCCCCACTTAGGCGTCTCTGATAGGCCACGGGCAGCTTTGGGCATTGAAACTCACATACCATACCATACCATACCAACCCCAGGTGATCGAAATTAATCCGGAGCCCCCCCCCCCCCCCACTTAGGCGTCTCTGATAGGCCACGGGAAGCTTTCGGCGTTGAAACTCACATACCATACCATACCATACCATACCATACCATACCATACCATACCATACCATACCATACCATACCATACCATACCATGCAGCACAGTCAAGTGCAAACGTGTCCTGTCTCTGCTTTGATCTTGTGGGCATTCCTCTACATGACCACGTCTGTCTAATACCGCGCACCTCGTTCACTCTCTCCCTTCGCATTTCAATTCATGGACGCACACAAGGGCATAAGCGATCGTTTCTGTCTAAGTATTTAACGCCTAATCCGCATGTTGCTAAAATTACTCTTTTCGCGAGGAGCATCATTGTGCAACCGTTGTCATTCCCTGAGCACGCACACGTGAAATCGTTCCACTGTCAAAAAAACTTTCCAGTTTCGCGCGTCCCCCCCACTGTCGACGCGCCTCAGTGTACTTGAAGAATCTGAGCAATAAGCTCTTGAAGTTAGAACCGCTTCCAGCACTGTGTGTTCATAGCCAAAAAGCATATGCAAACATAGGATTTCGCTTTACAAAAGACCTTCGCGTGGCCGGTCGACCGCATGGTCCCTTCTGCATATGGCGTCGTGATAATTCGTTCTTGATGTGGATAAGGGAACTAGTTTTTGTATTCAGTTTGTCTCGGGGCTCTTATTGCGTGCAGTGATTGGTTTCCTTATTTTTTTTTCGATGGTAAATGAGGATGCTTTCTGCTCAGGTTGTTCAATTCAAAGCTCTTCCCAGATACGAGTTCGTGGCTCCCGTTGTGTCAGGCTGCAATAGAAGTAATATTATAATACTCATTTTTTGTTTTGAGGTTCAAAGCATTTTACAAGCCGATGTTGCCAAGCAACGACGCTGTTCATCGTGGCGCTGAAAAGGAATTTATATTTGTTGCTAATAAAAAGGATATGGCTTAAGTTTGTGTTGCGCGGTCTACCAAGCAGCTTGACGCATCGTGTTCAAGCATTTCGAAGGCAGTGAAAGATGGAGACATCAGGCAGCAGTGAATGTTAGCGTTATCCTAAAAAAAAAGCAAAAACACAAAAAATGGGACTTAAGCTACTCGATGCAGCGTAACATTGCCAAGAATGTCAAAACGGAGTCAGTGCAAGCTCTTTCAGACCAATGTTTGTTCAAAGTAGAAAGGTCGAATTATGTTTTAGGTGCTCGAACTACCTTTCGCATCTATGCTGGCGGGCTTCCTTGCCTCCTCTTGTGCTTCTGCCGAAAAGTTTGTTCCGTTTGGAAAGCTTATAATATGTAGGTTTTGTTGGAAAAGTGTTTTTACTGACCAAGTCGTACCGTCAGCGCATGGCAGTGGGCCACCAGGGCCGTTCTCCTCGTCTAATCACGAGGAGTGCATTGCTTCATATAATGCATCATTAAAAGGTTGTTGGAAGACTGATGGTTTACACCTGGGCTTGGGAAAGCCTAAATAGCCGCTGCGAACCCATTACCTCAATCCCTGAACATACTGCACGGCTTTTTTTTTATTTTAAATCTAGGAGGAGGCACTCTTTACCGTAATTCGAGACATTTTCCTAATCACAGGCCTGGTAGGCTTTTCCAGATCACGTTGATGAACCCTGAATCCAAATTCAAATTGGGATTCAAATTCTTTATTTCTGCCTTGTAAAGATACAGACAGCGGAGGCGCATAGAAAGCTGTGAGAGACAGCTTGACTAAGCCGCAGCCCTCTTTCACTCGGCAGCCAGGCTTTTAAGACAAAAGAAAAATTGCACAGCATGATAAGAGGTATACAATAATGAGCAGGTACAAGAGAAAACGAAACAACATTATACAATAGTGACACAATATTCACATTGGGTAAACACAGATACTCGCAGTAAAAGGGAAAAAAATCCTACATGTTAACATACAAAGCACGCACAGGCCTGTTTGACGAACTGAAAAGACCAAAATTATTACATACATAGGTATTTAGCAGTAAAGGAAGAGTGAACTGCAGGCGTTCTCTACCTGAATTTATTCGAGGGGTCTGGACTATCCATGCCTCCGTGTATATTGTTGTGTAGCTTGCATCTCGCGCATGTAGTTCAGCAAGTTTACGTTTGTAATTTACATTTCTACGTGTTTCGATTTTAAACCGGACACTCAAGCGATATTATACAAGTTGTGTATTTTTGGCACATCGCTTTTGTAGAAAGAGGTCTGCGCTTGGCGAGTCCCAGGGGATATTGTAAACATGACGAAGAAACTTTTTCTGTAAAATGTAGAAACGCTGAAGACAGCTAACCGTAGCTGTGCCCCACACTAAGTGGCAGTAGTTTAAATAGGAGTAGAAAAGTGAATTATAGAGTTGTAACTTTACTGTTCTTAGAATAAGGTATCTCAGCCGACTTGTGACCCCGGTTACTTGAGCCAGTTTTGTTACAATATGGTCCGTGTCGTGTTCCCAAGACATCTTGAAAAAAAAATTACTCCAAGGCATTCAAATTGTTCATCGAAGTCTATAAGTCGTGAGTTTAGTTTAATCTCGATGGAAGAAGGAAGCACTTTATTTTTAAGACGAAATATGACAGCTATTGTTTATTTTCATTTATACGCATACATCTTAATTCGGATCACTTTTGTAAATCACTCAAGGTGTCATTTCATTCCCGAACTAGAAGTTCAAGATCATTGCCAGTGAAAAAGATGCTAGTGTGATCAGCGTAGATGACACTATAATGATAATGAATTTAGCGGCGGAGTAAACGTTCGAAATATCATGTAGGTATATATTAAAAAGTAATGGTCCCAATATACTACCCTGTGGAACGCCACAAGTAACAAGTTTTAGTTGAGATTTCATGTTGTCTATGCATACAGCCTGTTTTCTGTGTGACAGATATGATATCAGGATCACTTGAGCCTGTCCATGAATACCACAACGCTGTAAGTTTTTTGGGAGTACAGTGTGGTTTACTATATCGAATGCCTTCCAGATGTCCAGGAAGACACCAATAATAAAGGTCTTGTTTTCAAACTGTGTTAATATATTCCTTTTATTCCAGTAGTGCTAACTCGGCAAATTTATTTTTACAACACCCAAATTGATTAGGTGACAAAAGGTCATGTTTATCGATAAAATCAGACAACCGTGTATATAGAACTTTATCAAAAGCTTTCGAGACCGGGCGTATCGATACTGGTCTATAATTTCCTAAATCATTGCGGTCTCCTTTCTTATACAGAAGCGTTACTTTGGCTCTTTGCATTGTTTTTAGGAAATCCGCCCGTAGTAAAGCGTAAGTTAAATATATCTGCTAGAACAGGGGCATTAACTCTTACAACGTGCCTGACAGGCCTTACTTGAATGCCGTCAATGTCACAGCTATGGCTGTTATTTAGGTTTTGTATGACTGATATAACCTCCGCTGTCGTGACCGGGTTTAAAATTATTGTGTCACTATTATAAGAGCTAATATAGGTATTGAAATGATTTGACGGGTTGTTATGGGCAAGGGTTCCATGCACACAAATCAGACAACATCGTTGTTCGCACAACCAAGGCTGTGGTATATGTTTCTAAATTATACAGTGAATATGTACCTTTCCCTTTAGTTTTTATTGCGAATTGTAGAGATGCACCTTTCTCTACAAAGAAAATGCATGTTATACTTCTAGAAGCTTCTGAAATTGGTATGGCTGAACCCCTCACAGAGTTCAACCCATCTTGTTCATTACTCCGCGGCAAATTTGTTCATTTTGTCCATCTTGTGAGCTGCGTACTTTGTCAGATGTCTTGAGTGGTATATATAGGTGCTTAGTTACCAAACTGCCCTTGATTCTCTCCACATACGTGTATGCAAGTTCATGCAGTTCATTTTTAAGTTATCTCAATAATCGGCGGCAAATGATCCAACTTAGTGGTGTAAAATCTGACTTTGAAACAGTTACGGTTGGTGTGCCTCAGGGTGCAGTCCTTCGTCCGATTTTTTTTACCTTGTATATTAATGACCTGCCGCATTTCACACAACACTTCTCTGTTTTTATGTATGCTGACGACACTGCTCTTCTATGTGCTCATCAATCTACAACGGAACTTATTAGCACCGCAAACCGAGAATTGGAAACTTTGTGTAGCTGGTTTATTTCAAATAAACTTGTTGTAAATGTTAATAAGACAAAATGCATAATATTTAGGGGCTCCAGAAAAACAATACATGAAAACCTGCCTTCCGTGCAATGGCTGGGAACACCTATTGCACTTGCCAATAACATCACTTATCTTGGAATAATTCTAGATCAGAACCTACACTGGAAGCCACACATTCAGGCGCTTTGTAAAAAGTTAGCTGCAGCATGCTTTGCACTGTACAAATGCCGAGATTATTTTGGTAATGACATACTCACAATTATTTATTTCTCAATTTTTCAAAGCCAGTTATCATATTGCATTGAATCATGGGGCCACACCTACCGATCTTATTTTGAACCACTTAGGTTCTTGCAAAAAAGGGCTATTCGATTCATTTCACATTCAGGATACAACGCCCACACTGCTCCTCTTTTTAAACAGATGGATATACTGCCACTACAATCATTACTTGAATACAGGACTGTCTTGACAATACACACATGTCTTACAGACAATTACCCATTACACTCATCGCTATTCTGTATCCCACCACTATGCACTCGCAGCGCCACTCATAGAAATTTCCTTCTTCCGAAAACAAAAAATGTCTATGGAGAAAGAAGGATGGCCTATGTTGGTATTAAGCTGTGGAACAAGCTTCCAAGTGAACTCAAATATTGTAAAACTTTTCCTGTGTCACTGAAGAAATATTATAAACAATGAGTGAAGCCAGCGTTTTTTCTTTTCATGTATTTATGTGTGTTTGTATCTGTTTGTAAAAGAGGCTTGGTGCTCTGAATATTGTTGTTCTATGTACCCATTTATGTCTTTCTAATTTCATGAGCTTTTATATGTATGTAATTCATTTTTGTTATGCCTGCAATTTTCTTTGAAACTGAATTGCATGGATCCCAACTAGATTTCAGCTAGGGATTCAGATGTTTTCACAAGCATGCCTTGTATGAATGTTGAGAAATAAAAATTGAATCAATCAATCATTCATTCAATCAATCAATCAATCAATCAATCAATCAATCAATCAATCAATCAATCAATCAATCAATCAATCAATCAATCAATCAATCAATCAATCAATCAATCAATCAATCAATCAATCAATCAATCAATTTCACCAGCAGAGTATGCTCTAGCTTCTCTTCGCATTATCTTCTTGGTCCCAGATCTTCTTCCAATGCCGGCAGAAATAGTTGAAGCTGCTGGCAGTATTTGCTTGTTGGTGCCCCTCTGAAATAAATTTCCTTCCTTCATCACTTCGCTGGCTCAATGGGCTTACTGCGCAAACCACGTTGAGAGTTGGTGCTCTTCAGCCTTTCATGTTATATTGGCAACTGGTCGCGTACCTGTGCACGAAAGATCTGTTGGCGTTGAGAGGCATGAAATTGGAATTGCAGGTTTGTGGATTCTTCATGTAAGCTTCTTTTCCTGTCTCCAGGCCAAGTACCGGTACAGTTGAGCCTATCTAGATAATTGAAGCATTAGCACAAAGAGGTCTTGATCGAGCAACATCCAGCCTTCAGCCTTGCTCTATTTTAGTTCCTCCCCCTTGCTTTTGCTTTTCACGCAGGAGTGCCTTCAGACTCTTTTAATCACCGTTCAAGTCGTAAAGGCCGCTCTGAGGTGAAGTTTTACGTTACAAATCTTCAGGGATTGACTACCATGAGGGCCCCTTGTGTTGATGTTTACGCGTTTCGCAGATTAATTCAGCTCCTGTTCTGGTCAACAAAATGGCTACCTGATGAAAATCTTTTCTTGGTGCTTTCAAAGACCGATAAATAGGAAGAAAGTAATGTGAACGAAGAACTATAGTCAATAAAAAGGCATTTTCTAATAGCCGCGATGAAGCATCGAGTTGTTTACTTCGCTACTTCCAGTGGAAGAATCTCTCGCAGACAGGACCGTGACCTAAAGCGCAGCACGCAAACTCGTGACTTGCCGACTTCTTGGGCACGCGCCGGGGGACAGAGATCGAAAAGGCATGCCTACGGTGACATCCGACACACGCTGTTGACAACGCGGGTAGCAAACTGTCGTCAGCCTGCGCGCCCCAATAATCAAACGAAGCTTCGTCGATCGTCTGCATCTTCACGTTGATCTGCAGGATCGCGCATAGCTCTCGGTCCGCCACAGAAAACAGCATGCAAACGGCGCTGCAGAGAAAGCATTCTAGGGCGTCCTCTCAGGTCGGAAGCGAGCGAAGTAAAGAAAGCAGCCGTCGCGTTCCCCGCTGCTTCTCGAGACTCCGGGCAACTGAATCGAATGCTTTCATTCCACGAACCGAATACTTTTTGGCGAACAATAGCGAAGAGGATTCCGCTGAGCAGCTAAGACAAGAAAAAAGAAAGCTTAAAAAGCGAACAAACAACGACAGTCGGAAGGCTCCTGGAATTCGAGAAATCCTGGCATGACCAACCGGGTCGGAAAGTTTGGTACTTCTTTGGTTTGCCTCGGTCGTGTTTACAAAGCGCGGCTTTGCGGGGCGTCTCTTCTCTCTTTGTGTGGTGCGTTTATAGAGAAGAGAACGAGATTCCGGGATTACGATGGGTTGCATATAGGCCGCCACCTCTCGGACTATGGCGGCCTCTGCGCGTGGCCCCAAATCCGCGTGGATGATGGTCGGGGAAGATTTGCGCCTCTATCCCTCTCTACTTGCGCGCACGCAGTAGGAATCTCGAAAGATGCCGCAAACCTTCCGAAACAATAATGAACGCCATCCCGCGCGGTGTTTGTCCTTGCTCAAATCTGTATATTGGATAAAAGCGTTGAGTAGACGTTACCGGAAAAAAGAATTTTGAAGACTAGTACAAGAAATAAAACGCTTAAGAGAAGAAAGCGCCCACGTATTCGAATATTCAAGCCTAAAATGCTGTTTTGCGAAATGCGAAGATGATGCGTTCACCTCACTTGTTTCACCATAGTAAAGTGCTACCATTAAATTTACTGCTCAAGTCGAAACACAAAAACAGTAGTATCTGTAGACAACTTTTATGGGCGACAGCATCTATAGTGCTGTTTCCCCTTCCAACTGACAAGGCAAAGTTAAGGTAAAGGCTTTGAGACTGACTACTGAAAGTTCGCGTTAAAAGCACGCCGAATGTTGCATGCAAGAGTGGTGAAACTCGAACTTTGAACGAAGCGCGTATGTGTGTTCATTTACTTATATAGACGCAGCGTCTGCTGTCAGTCAGATACAGTAGCAAGAAGGCATTAAGCTTAATAGGGCGGATAATGCCAGGGGATTCAGTCATTATATCAGGTTTATAGTTGCTATGCCGTGGAGCAGTAAGCGTCTGACATGGTCTCACTTTTCTCGCCCGGATGAGACGTAGAAGGTCTAAGGACACTCACGCCAAGCGAGGTGGGCTCGTGGGTCCAGAGCTTCACGGTCACGCGGGTTCGCTTTGTCGCCCCGGGAAGGCCATAACTTGTGCCGCAGCGGCGAGCAGAAACACGTTTTCGAAATGCTGAAAAACTGCTACCGCTATTACTAACGTTCAGCTACAAATTTCTAATCAAACCGGGCACTTAACTCACCAAACTATTAGTTGAAAGTTAGGTACTATAACTCGAGTTAACCAGCTTGCTAGTTGACACAATTGAGCTTGATTTCTTACGTCCGGCAGTACCGGTGGAACTCTCTCACAAAAACAGGCGTTTACCTCAAATACCCTGTTTTTAAATATTATTGAATGCCTTTGCTGCAGTATTCGGTATGTCACTAGTGTGCAAGGCGAAAGACAACACGTCATAACAATCAGAGGTGTGGCGTACCTCCTCTATTGGTAGGAAAGCAAATTGTATTAAGAAATACAAGTTAGCGTAGTGCCCTGAAGAGAAGCGAAGCACCGTAACTGCATTCTATGAGATGATTTCTTCTGTGGCGCCCACTGCATTGGCATTCTTGCAAAGTGTAGTTGCGCAATATCAATCTGCTATAAAGTTCATGGAGCGAATGACTGGTGCTTTCTGCTTATTAAAAATGTTATGAAGGAAGATCTGCTAGCTGAACTACATTTGCGTCCTTTTAATCCTTTGACATCGCGTTGTCTTGTGCGAACAGTTTTAAGGATTGTATATCTTTAAAGGCTGCATCTAAGCATTGGTTGAAAGTTTACGAATTGCTGCTTTGATTGCTGGCGTGTGTGTAATTCACGCTGACTTGTGTTCCCGCCTGCGGAAGGTGAAAACCCCGTGCGATGAACCCCATGCAACGGCGCGGAGCTAACGCCGTCGTCATTCGGCCATCAGCAAAGTGCCCTGTGCGGGTTTCTATTGAAGGTGTCCGTACGTCATCATGTGCAATTTTCTTTGCTGTCTCCTTGCTCACACCTGTGGAAATCTGGGAGGTCGCGCCTTCAGCACCACGCACTCCCACACCGCGGATGCAGCGTTTCCGCTCGCTAACCGCGGAGGGGTTCGTGCTCGAGGGAACAAAGGGAGGGACGACTAAGCTTTAACACTCATATGCTATTTATTACATTTGCAGTCAATACACAGAGCGGGCCAGCTAGCTACAAAACATCAACGATGTGTTATTCGGAAATAGAAGGCTAACGTAGAAAGGGTTTCCGACTTACCGGCTGGGGCAGGGGCGCTACTTCGGAGGTATCGGCGCCAAACGTTTGTACGCGCCGACAATGGCGGCCGGGGTTTCCCGTGCGCGCCGCATTCTTTGGGGCAAAGCCATCCCCGAGCATTTGCTGGGGGAGGTGAGGAGAGCGCGCGTTTGCTGCGCTTGCTTCGCTGCCTGCAACCAGAAGTGCAGCGGCATGGCGCGACGGGTCCCCGTGCGCCTGCCGCGGAAGGTGACAAGAGCGCGCGTTTGCAACCGCTCGTGACGCTGACCGGATCCTGAAGAGAGTCTCAACGGCTCTGCAGAGCTCCGCGCAGCCTTCGAGGTGGCGCTCCCGTCGCTGCTTCCCTTACCCCAAGAGGGAAACCTACCCCCTCGGCCAGCCGGTACTGGCTTGACGCACGGTGATGATGGTCGACCGCGTCGACCACAAAGGGGGGGGGGGGGGGGGGGGGGGGACAGGTTATCCACACACCTCATTTTTAGCTCATAATTCTTGTCCTCCCCATGTGCTTTTAATTCTTGCCGCTACCGCATTGTCCACATTGCCGAGAATAACCCTTCCTCTGATGCTCCAGAGCCCTGTCATTGCCTCATTTCCGCAGCTGGTTCGGTTATGGCCGCTGGGTGTCGAGAACTTGTCACTCTCCGGAGGAACTGCCTTCCCCTCTTTTCCTGTTCGGTTCTAAGACGGGTCAGCCGTCGCCGCTGTCCAGAACACCACCCCTGAACCTCTCGTGCTGACCAAAGGGACCCCTTTTTCTTGCGTGTTGGACCTTCAACTGGTCTCCCTAGTCGTGCTTACAGCACCCTTCTCTCAGCCACTACCTTCAGCGGATGTTTCCCTATCTGTCCGCTCCACCACCATCAATCCAGACCTCCTTGCTTCGCACTGCCAGGAGTTGGTGGACTTGCTTCGCAAGCACGGAGGCTCTTTTGTTTGGCGTGTCTTCTGCTACCCTGCAGGAAAGACTTCTGTTGCCGAGCACCGCATCGTTACCGAAAGTGTCCACGCTGTTAGCCGCTGCTTGTACCGACAAGTTTTAAGGCGGAAGCTTTTAATGTCTCATCGTTGTAAGCAGCAGTTGTCGACAGAAATGTCACGCTTTTCAATTGGTCGAAACGGTCGTGACGTCACAGTTCGCGAATTTCAAACGGGGTTAATTGTACTTTGGCTAGTAACCATGCAACCAATTGAAGGGATCGTATAGTGATGCTCCAAGTAAGTGGGACTGAGCTCAGTTAATTGCTTAATTACCCAATTAACCTAATTAACTTTTCTAGTCAGGCCATATAAATAAATAAAACCGAGTAGGAAATTGGTCGAGCTCGGGAGTCGAAGCCCGGTCTTCGGCGTGCGAGACGAGCATGCTATCCACTCCGCCATGCCAGCTCGATGGTTTGGAATGAACAAAGGCGCGTCTAGTGAACACGGTGTCTTCGTTCACTCCCATCTTCCTCTCTTCCCGATACGGTGAGGTTTAGGTGTCCACCGAGATATGAGAGAGAAATACATTTCCTTTCCTCAAAAACCAATTTACCGACGAGCGAGGCGTAGAACCGAATGGGCGATGGCGTTCTATGGACTCCCTGGCAGCGTCGCAAGACGCTGTCGCGTTCCACTCTTAGAGGCGAAGCTTAACATCTTAACCACACATCAGTGACCACACTTTAGGTCAAAAAAGTGCCCCCCTGAATTTTGACGGGTGTCCACCGAGATATTTGAGAAAGTTACTGCGTAATTCCCTTTCCTCAAATACAATTTTCATTTTCTTCATTACGGGCCCTCTTTGTCTTCTTTCACTCCCACTTCCTCCCTTCCTGTACGGTGCGGTTCGAGTCTCCACCGAGATGAGAGAGAATTACAGCGCCATTTCCTTTCCTCAAAAAGCGTTGCGTTCAAAGGGCAAGGCATCGCGCCGAACGGGTGGTGGTGTTCCGTGGACTCCCTGGCAGCGCTACAACACGCTGTCGCGTTCCACTTCTAAAGGCGAAGCTTAACCGTCATTAATTAGCAGTTAATTAATATTTAGACATTAATCAGTAATTAACTATTAATTAGTGATTTGTCATCACTTTGTAATTAGTACTCAATTATATGTGACGCAACCAGTGCCACAGAAGCAGCGAAAGTGGCGCGGAAAACGCTTTCGCCTCTACGCACTTTAGACATTCAAAGTGCCCCCTGAATTTTTGGCGTCGTTTCATTGGTCCACACTTGGTGTTCGACCAAACTTCTGTGAACAAACGCGTCACTCGAGACTGAAATTATCCACGCCGCCTGCCTGAAGCCCTTTATTCAGCGCACCGCGTCGGACTAATCGCGGCAAGGCTGGCTGCTTCTGACCTCGCGGGTAGTTGCTGTTGTTAAGGCGGAAGCCTTTAATGTCTCATCGTTGTAAGCAGCAGTTGTCGACAGAAAATTTCACGTTTTTCAATTGGTGGAAACGGTTGTGACGTCACAGCGCGCGAATTTCAAACGGGGCCAATTGTACTTTGGCTAGTAACCATGCAACCACGTTAAGGGATCGTATAGTGATGCTCCAATTAAGTGGGACTGAGCTTAGTTAATTGCTTTATTACCCAATTAGCCTAATTATCTTTACTAGTCAGGCCATATAAATAAATAAAACCGATTAAGAAATTGGTCGAGCTCAGAAATCGAACCGCGGTCTTCGGCGTGAGAGACGAGCATTCTATCCACTCCGCCATGCCAGCTCGATGGTTTGGAATGAACAAAGGCGCGTCTAGTGAATACGGTGTCTTCACTCACTCTCATCCTCCTCCATTCCCTTCCCGCGAGGTTTAGGTGTCCACCGACAAATGAGAGACAGATACATTTCCTTTCCTCAAAAACCAATTTACTGACGAGCGAGGCATAGAACCGAATGGGCGATGGCGTTCTATGGACTCCTTGGCAGCGTTGCAAGACGCTGTCGTGTTCCACTCTTAGGGGCATCAGTGACCACACTTTAGGTCAAAAAAGTGCCCCCCTGAATTTTGTGAGACAGTTACTGCGTAATTTCCTTTCCTCAAATACAATTTTCATTTTCTTCATTACGGCTCCTCTTTATCTATCTTCTTTCACTCCCACTTCCTTCCTTCCTCTACGGTGCGGTTCAGGTGTCCACCGAGATGACAGAGAATTACTGCGCCATTTGCTTTCCTCAAAAAGCGTTGCGTTCAAAGGGCAAGGCATCGCGCTGAACGGGTGGTGTTTGTGGACTCCCTGGCAGCGCTACAACGCGCTGTCGCGTTCCACTCCTAAAGGCGAAGCTTAAGCGTAGTTAATTAGCAGTTAATTAGTAGTCAGGCATTAATCAGTAATTAACCATTAATTAGTGATTTGTCATCACTTAGTAATTAGTAGTCAATTATATGTGACGCCACCGCTGCCACAGAAACAGCGAAGGTGGTGCGGAAAACGCTTCCGCCTCTACCCACTTTAGACAGTCAAAGTGCCCCCTGAATTTTTTGGCCTCATAAAACGGCACATATGTGCCATGCCCTGTGCGGCACATACGAACAATGGGTATGCATGTGCCGCATAAGATAAGCATGAACTGAGTTTCTGGAAATGGAACTTCTAACGGTCGCCTCCTTAGAGATGAGTAGCGAGGACAACAGAAAAGAAGGTGATCTACTGTTTCCGGCTGGGCACAATACGGACACAATGGGGTGATCGCAAGACCAAGCCTGTAGAGGTAAAAATTTAGTTGCGGCACACGGCAACGTAGTCGCGTGGTGAAGGAAACTTCAAGTCTGCGAGATCGCCAAGCTTTACTCCTCCAAAGAAACAGGAGGTGCTGAAAATCGCCCAAGAAAGCATGCGCTGATGCGCCAAATTCTCTCATAAAAGTGTCCGTATGAAACCGTGCCGTCGTAATGAACGCACAGGTTGGAAGGAGGAATACGATTGGACCACTCAGGGCTGACTTCGTTAAAGCATCAGCTGATTCATTTAAATGAGTCATAGAGTGTGAGCACTGTGTGCGGTTTCGTCCTGTTCACCTATCTGTATGCGAGTTCATCCTTCTTACCTCTGCATACACATCGTCATCGCTTGGGCTGTTCGCTCGAGGCGCGTCTCTGGCTGCAGGTTGGAATAAATCTGGACGGTGAAGTCCTACGTTACAAACTACAGTGGGTTTCACGTAACATGAACCAAGGATGTAAAAAAAAAGTGGCTCACCGGAGCTGGGGCGAATCCAGTGACATATTGTTTCCCGTTGTGTGGCACTCCTCAGAGCATTTTAAGGCGGAAGCCTTTAATGCCTCATCGTTGTAAGCAGCAGTTGTCGACAGAAATGTCACGCTTTTCAATTGGTCGAAACGGTCGTGAGGTCACAGTGCGCGAATTTCAAACGGGCCCAATTGTACCATGCAACCAATTAAAGGGATCGTAAGTGATGCTCCAAGTAAGTTTGACTGAGTTTAGTTAATTGCTTACTTAACCAATTAGTTAAATTAACCGTTCTACTCAGACCAGATAAATAAATAAAACCGAGTAAGAAATTGGCCGAGCTTGGGAATCGAACCCCGGTCTCCGGAGTGCGAGTCGAGCACGCTAGCACGCCGCCATGCCAGCTCGATGGTTTGGAATGAACAAAGGTGCATCTAGTGAATACGGTGTCTTCGTTCACTCCCATCTTCCTCTCTTCCCGTTACGGCGAGGTTTAGGTGCCCACCGAGATATGAGAGACAGATACATTTCCTTTCCTCAAAAACTAATTTACCGTCAAGCAAGGCGTATTTGTCCGCGTTTCTGATTGGTCCAAATTGTCGTGACGTCATCGCGCGCGAATTTTGACGGGTGTCCACCGAAATATGTGAGACATTTACTGCGCATTTCCTTTCCTCAAATACACTTTTCATTTACTTCATTACAGCCCCTCTTTCTTCTTTCACTCACACTTCCTCCCTTCCTGTACGGTGCGGCTCAGGTGTCCACCGAGATGACAGAGAATTACAGCCCCATTTCCTTTCCTCAAAAAGCGTTGCGTTCAAAGGGCAACGCATCGCGCCTGACGGGTTGTGGCGTTCCTTGGACTCCGTGGCAGCGCTACAACACGCTGTCGCGTTCCACTCCTAAAAGCTAAGATTAAGCGTCATTAATTGGCAGTTAATTAATGCATCAACAAAATGTGCAGTGAACAATTGCGTAGCAGAATGCAGCACTCAGGCTTTCGCCTTTCACCACTTTAGCCGCTAAAGTTCCTCGTAAATTTTTTGAAGTTCGCTTAGTTAGTTAATTTCATAGATAAATAATGCAAATTTTCTATTCACGGAGAATTAGCTTCCACTCAGGTTCATGAACTTTGGTGAGACCTGATAGTTCTGAAGTCAGTAAACTCTAGATTTTGAGCATGTACATAATTGAGAAGTACAGTTTATCGCTTGGTGAAGTGCTCGCTGGCTGCACTAAACACCGCGAAGCATCCGTTTAGACTTTGTCACGCGTGATTTATTCCAAGAAGATAATTGATTCATAGCGTGTGAAAGCTATACTGACATTATTGAAAACATTCTGTTAGGACGCCACAGTCCCTATCCATTTAGAAATGCGGCTTCTGTTACACTGCCGAGGACTTCGCATTTAGGAGTAGCGGAAAATCGTGAACGCTCCTCCGTTATAAAATTCTAAAAGACGGCATGAACAGTGGTGGCGTGAAGGTAGGGAAAACAAGAAATAAAGTTTGTTCACAATTGCTTTTCTTTCGTTTCGAAGAAAGTGAGGAAATGTTGGCCACTAAGTGCCCAGAACCATAAACGACATAGAGAACCATGGATCCTGATAGGGGAAGGTCCCGTAAAGATCAGCTCGCTGTCCTCCGACGCTGCCCTATTCCAAAGGGGATGCTCATACCGCACACCTGAATACTCGCGCGACCGCCTGATTGCATGTCCTCTCTCCCTCGCTCGCTTCCTTCGCCACGCGCCGTTGCCCACATCGTCCTGTTCTGTTTTGTAATATGACCCCGAGGCCCAGAACGATCGCCCCGAACGATGATTGAAGATGGCATTGATGACATAGATCTGGTCGTTGGAAAATAAAAAAAAGAGCAAGATAATGGTATGCCACTGTGAAAGGTGATGAGAGGAGTAAAGTGGTTACTGGCCGAGAGGCCTCAGGCCCAGCGGTCTCCACGAGCAGGCGGCTAAGGCGCGTGGTCGCGCCGAGCGGAGGGGCAGGGGGGGCTGACTTGCTAGGTGCCTTCGTCTCGTCAAGGCATCTTTAGCTAGTCGCCATCGTTTGTTTGTTTTGACTGTGTCGTCGCCGAATCATCGCGTGTAGTGATACGACAGGCAAAGAGCTAAAGAGAGCGGCGAGACTCCATTTGGTGAAGCCAGGCTGGGGCTGAGCTGGGTGGCGTGGACAAGGAATGCTTGCGTGACGATTGCGGAGGAACCTCCACGAAGATATATGCCTCTTCAAGCCAGAGAATTTCTTCACATGAGAAATGGCGGTTACATAATTTTTTGGCGGCCGGCGGGCCTAGTGCGAAAACTACCCGGCCCGCGCCGCCCTCTTCTTTCAAGTAATATTATATTATACAAAGAAAATCTCTGGAAAATTCATTGGTTTAGATTTCCTAATGCGCTGTTTGAAATATTACTCCCGTGCTAATGATGCGTGCATAATACAACACTTGCGAACGGCGAGAATCCCCAAACTTCACTAACACCGTCCCTTGCGAGTACTGAGGCCAAGTTTACATGCAGCCATGCGGACTTATCCCAAGTAACTTCCTAATAGTAACAGAAATAAAAAAAATAGTAAGCAGCCATCTTGTAGGGAGACTGCCATTATTCACCTGATTCTGAGGGCTTAATGACTGGGAAGAACGCATTATCTATCGGTTCCTGCAAGAAGGTGCAGTAAAACCTTCTCCTTCAGGTATTCTGTTCAGTCTAAAGGTTCATTTTGTTATCAGAGAGCCGTGTGAAAACAAAGAGAGTAAAACCCATTTTGATCGCTTTGTAAACCAAAAACCTACTATCAGCGCATTTCACTTGATGATTGATTCCAGCTCATTTCTTGCGCATACTGTCCGTAAACCTGACAGCGGTTGTCCTGTTTGCGGTAAGCCTGATTTACTGCAGTCTTTCGGACACTAAAAGTTATAACTTGTGATAGTCAAAACAGTATTTTATAGGCTTCTCTAAAGTGACACTATGCATTTCTGGAAATAGAAGTCATTACTGTACAGCATTTACGGGCGCTAACAGTGACGGATCATATATATCTATTTAAATAAAAAACTAGAGAGCTAGTAGGCGCTGCAAACTCTGTTAGGCACTGTAGGACGTTTCTCCACTGACGGACCAAGTTGTGAGCAAATGCCTTCATGCACGATGCCTATATTATGGAAGGGTACATACCACGCATTGCCTGCCACACACCTTCCTCCCTGCTGCACTATGCGCGGCAAGCGCCTCAGGCGAGATGGTCATGGCTGTAGAAGCTCCCGCCCTGCGTCGAACTGAAGCACACGCAGAATGCTGAAATGGGCAGTCGCTGTTGCTGGGTTATAAAAACCTCTGCGTCTATTTTCGCCGAGAAGTGCAGTCGTCTCCTATGAACATCAAGCGACTGTGTCATATAAATGTTATATCCGTTTGCAATAAGGAAATAATCACCCCGTGCCCTTTACACAATTTTGAAGGCAAGCATGATTATTCGTATTTGCGGCAGATATAGATCCGCGAATTGCTTTGACAGGCTGGTAGCAATGCGCAAATTCATCACAGCTCATTAGCTTATAAATTTACCTTACACTTTTCGTCATGGCACTACGGTTACCCCGTTGTCCAGTGGATCGCTCGCTACCTATTTCACACGCGATAATTGCGAGGATCCACCCCAAAACTAGCGCGAAAATCTTCTGGTGAAACAATTGTTCCCTCGGTCCTACAACCTGTCAACGCTTGGTAGTCAACTGCAGCTTCCTTAAAAAGCTATACCCGAACTCGGCAGTTGGGCGCAAATCCATCAGAACTTAAAAACTAATCTGTTCATCCTGTATTTGTCGGAAATAAATTGTCACTGTGGTACTGCTAATTTGCCTACTGTGCAATGCTCCAAAAATTGACCAGTAGTTTTCCCCATTCATTGAACTATGTCTGAACGTATTATAAAGGTTATTAGCGACGAAGATAGCGTGAATTTTTGTGTCAACCCTTGGAATGAAGCAAAGCCTTTTAGCTCTCAAGTAACGGTACATCGTCAGACTTGTATAGAAGGCATCAACGAAAGTCTTCGAAAATATACATCTGCAATTAATAAACCAAACTCTGAAGAGGAAAAATAACTGTCGCAAAGACGTAGAAAGCTCAGCAGCAGAGTCGAACAAGCAATCTCGAAATAAAAGGCAAGAACTTACCTAAAGGGTCTTTTGTTTGTTGTTTTTTTTGTTTATGGGGTTTAACGTCCCAAAGCGACTAAGGCTATGAGAGACGCCGTAGTGGAGGGCTCCGGAAATTTCGACCACCTGGGGTTCTTTAACGTGCACTGACATCGCACAGTACACGGGCCTCTAGAATTTCTCCTCCAAAGAAATTCCAGCCGCCGCGGCCGGGATCGAACCCGCGTCTTTCGGGTCAGCAGCCGAGCACCATAGCCGCTGAGCCACCGCGGCGGCGCTACCTAAAGGGTCTACGCACACTGTAAATAACATTTTTGAACTCATCAAGGAACAATAATCTGTGGACGAGAGTCGCGTGCCAAGATTTCTTCTCGCACGCAAAACGAGAGAATACTATTTCTAGGTTGATCCGCTGTTAAAACGCCAGGCATTTATCTCAAAATGCAGTAAGTAGGAGTTGTTATGTTATCTTTTTTTTAATTTGGTTTATGGAAGAACTGGACGTTGTACTATTGTGGTGTACTACAGCGTGGTGTCCCCACTTCTCCACTGTGGTCAACGCAGACCTCGACGTCCTCCAAATAGCCACGTAACTTATGCCACCAAAATTACCGATCTTGAATCACGCAATATAGTTCGCGTCATTCTATCCACCTCTTTACTCACCCCTCCCCGGACCGTCCACACTTTGGCGGATTAACAATCGGCTTGTCACCGACTTCTGCACAACTCCCTCCCTTCATCTACTGCCTCCCCATGTGGAGCCCTACCCACGTTCCACTAGCCGTACCATTCGGCTCATCATGCACTATCCTGAGAGTACTCTTGCCTTGCCCCAGGTATGACTCTGTCAGCACCCACAATGCCCCCTTCCCTTTCTCAACCCAGCTTGCCGAGCTTCGCCGAGCTTGACAACACTCTCCTACTCCTCACTATTTCCTCTCCAGACGGCAGGTCGTTGTATGGCATCGGCTGAGGAGGGGCTCCAATCCTACACTCATTTTAAGGCGGTAGAGTTAAAGGCCTCATTGTGCGGAAAATCCGGTGTCAGCGTTGTGAGCGAAAAATGACGAGCATGACTCCACCAGGTGGAAAGAAACCTAGGAGGCAGGCGGGCCACCTTGGTCACGTGACCCTGCAGCGTCATCCCAACCGGCGCATCGTATAATGAGCAAACTGTCTACCGTGGCAGGTGGCAGTCAAATTGATGATTGGTTGCTCGGGAAGAGCAACCTTGGCCGCACAAGGCTCATCACTTGGAGCACGTCTCATCGCAGGCAGTGACGCATCGCTTAACCGCTGCACCACTGCGCCAAGAGGGAGGGGTATGAGCACTCCCAGTGATTTATGAATGTAAAGCATAGAATGGCCTTATGTATAATGGGAATTAATTGCGCTATAGCGTCATACCCTTAAGACGGAGCTTGAGTGTCCCGTCCAATTTTTCTCCTCCTTCGTTTACCCCACAGTTGGTCTACCGCCGTGTCTACACTCTGGTGACTGCTCCTCCCTCTTGCACATTTTCTAGCAATGCCAGGCCGTCCCTCTCCTATAGCACATTCCCAGTCCCTCACCGACTACCTGGGAGGAGCGGTTGCCCGACTCCACGACGACCGGACAGCAGTGGTTGGTGGATCGTGCCAGGCAGTGGCTGCGCCAAATGGGGACCCGGACTAAGGGCACCACTCAGTGGTTGACTTTAAACTTGTACCCCAAGTAACAGGTGCCAAGAGGAAAGCAGAAATTCTTCGGTGGAATGTGTTTCACTGTATTTTCTTGAACGAACACAAAGTGGCGGAAATTCCCACTGTCGCGAATACATGGAAAAACGAAAATCAACGAGTTATTCACCAAAATCAAGCTTTTAAACCATCTGCTAGCAACCTAGACAACCATGAAGGTCTGAGGTAGCGTAAGCAATATTTGATGCAAACCACTTTTTCTTACATTTATGGCAACAGTTTTCGCAAAATGAGCCACGAACAGTCGTTGATGTAGTTAAATATCAAAGCCCTCTAATCCTTCACATAGCTTCTGCACATTGGCACAGAACACTGTCAGCAAAATGCGCCGGCTACGAGTAACATATAACTAAATTTCTGTCAAACCTCTGTGTGGAAATGATCAGAACAGTGCGTACTTTTGGTATGCACCGAATTTGCAATACTGGGCTTTAGTTAAAGGGTTAAAACCACTACCCCGGAAGATATTCGTAATGATTTAGTTTTAGTGAATGGCAATGTCATTAATCGTATGTGGTTTCTTTCCTTTCTTCCCGCGGGGCGGAAAAGAAGCTGCTAGTTTCGGGGATACGTAAAAAAGCAGAAATATTAATAATATAATCCGAATTTCAAAATTCCCTTTTACAAAACAAGCTTATTATTTGATAGGAATAATTCAGATTTCACTTATATTTCAAACTATTGCGAATACTGTAACGGCGCCTTTCGCCTGCGGTTCTTGTTACCTTTTCCTTTAAAACCGATTAGCAGACCGGCTGCCAGAGATCGATCTGAAATTTTCTCTGTCTTTTTATAGCAGTTATTTTAGCGTTGCTTTGGCTGTTTCATTTACTGAAACATCCTAGGGGTACCCGTTCGAAGCGGGAATCATGCTGCGTAAACTCCTGGGTGCTCGTTGATGGACTAGCCGCGAACTGGGGTAACGCCTCCGACCGCGCTCCATGCTTCTCTGATGCTAGCCGTTGCGGATAGTGAGCCAGTGGCTTTTCTTTTACTCGCATTAAATGCCAATGAATAGCCAGGGAGAAAGAAGCAGCGGTAAGAAATCGCTGGTTAAGCATTGCACGACCTAGGTGAGGACCTTCATGGTTGTCTTACAAAAAAAAAAAAAAAAAAACTAGTTGCTACTGCCTATGGGAAGCCTACTCCACGCTTACGATGCCTTAAATTTTAAGTCACCGACCTAAAACGCAAACAAGGATGGTTGCCTGATGGTTGCCACACAACACTGTTCCCACCGATAATCTGTTCGGTGTTGAAATGTTAGCTTGCATGGCGTGCGAGGCACACCGGCACCGTATAAAAGGTTAAATCTAAAGAAAAAGTAATATTTGCTCGCAGAGCGGAAGTGTGTACAAAGGGGAACAAAATCAGATTCACATGCCGCAAGCCAGGCGCCGTATGCGAGGTGCGTTTTAGTTTTGACGCCATCGGCCACGCCCAAGCTTTCGATTACTCTTCGTGATCAGGAGTGAAAGAGTTTTAATGACAGGTCCCATGAGCACAATTTCAGCGTGCGCAGCAATGCGGTTGTAATGTCGTTGATTACGGCAACAAATTTGTAGTTAGGCAACTGATTACTAGAGGGAAACTTCTAAAGAAGTGACAAAAACAAAACTGAACCTCTCCCTCATCCTCCCCACCAAAAATAAAGCAGATTAAAGCTGTGCTAGTGCGCTCCCAATTGCTCTTACAAAGAAAGGAAGGGAAGTCTCTTGGTGGCCTTAATCATTTAAAATCAAAAAAGAAAACATTCGACAGAAGTCTGTCTGGTTGGGAAATTTAATGTTAGGAGAAGGTAAGTGACGCCAACCAAGTAAAATACAGGAAAAACACGACGTTTCGGGACCGGCTCGGCCCCTTCTTCACGGTGTGACTACGGGCGAGCGCAGCTTGGCTTTTTAAGCCCCTGTGTGGAGGACCTGCGGGTCAATGGCCGCAGCCCATGGACGTAGGATGAGGGGAGAGTCCCCAGGGAACGATTAACATTCTCTCGTGTTTGCTGTATGTGCCACGACTCGAGTAGAAGCCTCCTGCGTGGGTTAGCTTCCGTTTCCAATACAATGGTGCTGTCGAAGTCAATTGGGTGGTCACACCCTTCACAGTGTTCGGCCACGGCGCTGCGTTGACGATTCATGTGACGGACGTCCGCTTTGTGTTGGTTCATCCTTTCCGCGAAGTTCTTCGTTTCCCCTATGTACGACGCCGGGCAGACGGAACACGGAATTTTGTACACGACGCCCTGGGCCTTTTCTCTGGGCTGCCGGTTTTTTGGGCGGGGGAGAAGGCGACCGATAGTGCTGGTGAAGATAAAGTGAAGATAAAAGGAAGGAGAAGAACCGAGTCATTTCTGACCTCCAAAAGAACGGCTACCCAAGCTCATTCATCCGGCGCATTATCAGGAAGCAAGAAAGGCAAAACAAAATCCGGTCTATTATTTCCTCAGACGCATGCCAGAAGCGGAAACGTGTTTGCATCCCCTACGTGAGAGGCGTGAGCGAGACGCTCGGTCGCATTCTCGGAAAAGAGGGGGTGCTGACAACGCACAAACCGACCAGCACTATCGGTCGCCTTCTCCCCCGCCCAAAAAACCGGCAGCCCAGAGAAAAGGCCCAGGGCGTCGTGTACAAAATTCCGTGTTCCGTCTGCCCGGCGTCGTACATAGGGGAAACGAAGAACTTCGCGGAAAGGATGAACCAACACAAAGCGGACGTCCGTCACATGAATCGTCAACGCAGCGCCGTGGCCGAACACTGTGAAGGGTGTGACCACCCAATTGACTTCGACAGCACCATTGTATTGGAAACGGAAGCTAACCCACGCAGGAGGCTTCTACTCGAGTCGTGGCACATACAGCAAACACGAGAGAATGTTAATCGTTCCCTGGGGACTCTCCCCTCATCCTACGTCCATGGGCTGCGGCCATTGACCCGCAGGTCCTCCACACAGGGGCTTAAAAAGCCAAGCTGCGCTCGCCCGTAGTCACACCGTGAAGAAGGGGCCGAGCCGGTCCCGAAACGTCGTGTTTTTCCTGTATTTTACTTGGTTGGCGTCACTTACCTTCTCCTAACATTAATCATTTAAGTTCTTGTACCTTACTTACTGGCCTGTACGCAGCAAAGGAAGCCAGTGCTTGTACTCCCCCGACTTGAATCTGGCTTCCTGCTTTCTTTTTCATGGCACTGTTATTATTCAAAAAGCAATATACTACTCCCAAGAACGGCCTTTCGCGTAGCGGCGGCCACTTGGCACATTTGACCTTTAGAATGGCCCCTGCGTCATACCATGCCTAGTGACGTCACAGCGTGACGTCATACCAGGAGCGAGAGACAAGCTACCAACTCGGCTCGTCGGGCAACGGCGGCCGCTTGGCACGGCGCGCCGCGCTCTTCCCACTAGAGGCGCTGCGTATGCAGTATAAAACACCTGCTTTCGCAACCTACCAGTATTAACCAAAGCTAAGCCCCCGCCAATTTTTTTTTTGCTCGAGTTGCGCAGCTTCTGTACTTTATATTCAGCCTTCTCCAATCAGCTCTTTTTATCATCGGCCGTTTTTATCACTGTGCGCTTTTTAAGCTGGTTACTCCCAGATTGGTTTAATGTCACTTATTGCTTATTTCGGAGTGCCTGGTCGAACTAATTTATGTATTTAATTGTTATCAGAGGCAAAATGCGAGGAGCGGTGAAAAAAAGCACCAAACCAACAATATGCACGCAAAAACACAAAATTACGATGACTCAGAGACATGCTGCGATGACATGCGATGACTCAGAAACAGACTTACTCCTTCTCTTGGCTTTGATACCAAAAGGAAGCCAGGCTTGAAGTAAAGCGGGCAAAAGAAAAGCGTTCTTTGAACATCTCATGTTTTGCCTGCTATATGTCGACTGATAGTTTTGTGTGATTCGCGGTTGTCCGTGAAAGGTGTGAATGGTGGAAACCCTGCAGACTACTGGCGATCAGTGTGCTTCGGAACATAACTAAAATCTGAAGATATGGAGCGAGAATTATGGTCTTTCCGTTGCCTTTAACGAAGCTGGCGTACTGTCTTGTTCCCGAGGCAGCAGCAGGAGTGCACCAGTGTGAGACAAAACCTGCCGGAAGCGGAGGACACTAGAAGAAACAAGGTTTAGCACAACTTAATTTTGACCTAACGGCAACAAGGGAACGAAATAACGCAATGTGGATCCGTCTAAACTGAAAGAATTCCACTCTCGAATTGCCGAAGGTGCAGTGCGCCAAAACTTAGCCCAGGATGACAAACATGGAGTGAAGTGCATTTTTGCAGACCAAGATTTAACGCTATTCGGCCCCAAACCGCCGTTTACTGGCGACCTATCGCGGGACCTTGGATAAGTGTGCATTTTTCTCGCCCTGCATGCGCTGGCGATCATCAGCTTTGCCCCATGCTGGAATCCCTCGCCGCAAATGTCAACAAAGAGAAAAAGAAATAAGAATGGCCGGCACTCGATAGTCGCGACACCTTAGTAACCCACTTAGGCGGCTGAGCCGTGCTGCAGATGCTTCACGGCACGCGCGGTGTCTCAATCCTCAAAGAAATGCTGTAGGTGCGAGCGCTTCTGGTTCTGAAGGCTCCAGAAGGTCATCGACACGGCGACAGTCTTCTACCTCAGGGTCACAGGGTAGCGCGTCGACCTCCAGAGAACCCCTCATATGGTTGCGTCGCTATAAACGGCAAGAAATGCTATAGCAGCGTATCCTGCCTAGCCGAGTAGAATGAAGATTTGCTTTTCTTTCTGTGTTTTTACTACTTGATGAATTGGCGTTCGATTACGCATATGCTGTTGCACCCCTAATAACCGCGTCGCTGCGCTGCTCCTGCGCAAATGGTCCTTCAGTGGCGTCGAGCAGCTATTGCTTGCATTCACAGATTTCTCTATTTACACCTGCTTTAAGGTTTGGCGCTTCACCACCGTCTTGGCCCAGGACAGACCAGCGCGAAGTTCTCGAGGCATCTTCTGTTTTTATTTTTATGCCCGTGCACTGTTTTCAGAACGGCCATACTATACGCGATCAGCTTTGCTCTTTAATTTTAAAGGGCTTCGCTCCATAAGTATAGTAGAACCGACGAGCACCAACCACCCGAATTGCCGAGCCGTTCGGAGGCGACTCCCTAGCGGCGAATCGGACAGCAGAAAAAAGAAGGTTGTTGGCAGTAAGAAAGCGTACGACCAGAAGTCCGCGCATGGCGCTTCGATGACGGCCCAGTCCGTGTGTGCACAATTCGACTGGTAGAGCGATGCGAGTTCTAGTTAGTAATTTCATTCCGTGCTTGCACTAAGTCACACCTAATTCCGAACAGATTCAGCAGTCCTTCCTGTCTACGTATAGTGTCTAATTTTGGCTGTCGAAGTTTGTTCACATGGGTTCCGTATCAAATACGGGACAAAATCATATGGGCCGCAATTAGCTCAGTGCATTTCCACCGAGTCCATTAGACCGAACAGTGAGTTTCCGTATTTATGAGGTGTAATTCAATACCCTCAAAAAGCTTGGTCCCCAGAGAAAGCTGTCCATCACTCGATGCGCAAACATACTAGCGAGGGTTGTAATAATGGGGCTTCGCGTTACACGAATATGCCTTTGAGTATAGTAACTGAAACGCTATTTTAAGCCTTTAATTTTATAAAGTACGTGAATTTTGAACTTCCACTGTTTTGCGCTGGACACCTCCTTATTCTGAAATTTTCATCTTTCGAAAAAAAAAACCGTAACATGAAAAGAGCATTATTTAACAAAAAAAAATGCTGAAGTCGAACAGGGTGAAAGAAAAACTGCCCAGACGCTGGCTAACCAGAGCATTTACTCCAAAGGATTTATTCTGCGAAATGCAAAATAAAAGCAAAACAAATTCGCAAAACACGTTCTAGGATGTTAGCTACCGTATATGTCATTTTTTTTTTCCAACCTGGTCCGTTTCTGCTCTGTTTTGTGGCCATGATAAGCATACTGTGTCGTTTTTAAGTGAAAAACGGCAGTGAAAAAAACATTGCTGCGTAGTAGTGTTTTTTTTTTTTGCGAGGTTTCTGCAGGTTTCCGCGCGTATCGGCATATATTAGTTCCTGCTTCCGTTTTCTTCTCACAGGCTACACGTGCCGGAAATTCCCGGCCTCCAGTGTTCCTCAAATGGAAAAGAAGCTCACGGCACTCCTCCCATCAGGTCTGAAACGCAGCACGGTATGCTGATCTTTGCACCATCGTAGACAATGGAGTCACTTTTAGTTCTGTGCTGTAGGCACATTCAGCGTGGTTCGTGTTTGTATATCTGCCTTCACGCACACGTTGGTATGCAGCAAACATGGTAACCACCATCTCTTTCTTTTCTCTTTTTTGATTGAGGAGACATTTTCTGTTGATGAATGAAATTTTTTTCTCAAATGAAATTTGTGCCTAGAATAATTAGACGTCCTGCCTTCTCGTCGCATTCAAATGTTCTTTATACTAATTTCTATGTGCGCTTTCCGTGCAATCATTTTCTTTTTTTTTTGCAATGAAAACGTTAGTAGTTCTCTTTTCGTGTGAAACTAAGGAAAGATTAAAATGGGTTAAAAATGGTAATCTCCCATTTCTTTTCACAAGAATATGTTTTTCAGCGTAAATCTGGGTTGTGCCAAGCTATTTCTTACGGGGGTATAATGCTGACTGAGGGCTTTGATGTTTGAGCCCTTGGATTGGTAGAAATAAAACGCAGAGGCTGGATATTACTGCAATGTTATAAACAAAGCCGGTTTCAGCACAACGACAATTCAATGACATTTCTGTATTTAAACAGCCCAGCAGTAGTTCTAAAACAATTCAATTTGGTTTTAATGACAGTTTTCATATATTTTAAGAAAATATCAGTAATAAAACAACAAACTCTAAACTTAGCAAAATTAACAAAGGTTGAAAGATAAAGCGTGAGCCAGTTTTAAGAAAATCTCAGTGCGTCCTCAATGCGGCCTCATCAGAATTACAACGGAATTCTGATACAATTTATCACTATTAAGCAATACTGTTTCGCTGAATTTCGAACAATTTTATTTTGCGAGAGGCTTCATCGCTTGCATACACTGCCGTGAAGAGACACTGTTTCTGCCAAATGGCAGCAAAATTTGGGAAAAATTTACGGCAGACCGCTTCGAAACGACCATGCTTACCTGCTGCAGTTTACGTCGGACAAATACTTCGCTGACAGGCTAGGTGTTGACACCGTGACAACCCTTACAAATGGTAAGCCCTTAAATTTGTTCGCTATGGCTCAGGACTGGGATAGTAGGTGCCCTTTCTACATTAGAAGTTGCGCTACTGAGAGAAAAATGCCACAAACCAAGCTCATAAGAAGACAGGACCAACAAATTTGTTTTTTTTCTGAGCTGCCGAACTTCAAAATTTGTCCTTCAGGTGGAGGAAAGCCTTTTGGTGTAGAGCAAAATTACCGCCTCTTTTCCTCTCATTTTTTTTTTTTTTCATGTGAGGAATAAGTATTTGGGGCAAAAATTATCTTCGAACTGACTAAGGCGCCCACTTCCTGGCGTGTAGCAACAATGAAACGTTACTACTATGCATATTTTTCGCTAACTTCACAATGGTCGGTCGATGATACAACGATGGAACCATCAGACTATATGTTGTGATTTTCATGATTATTGAAACGGTTTAGACGCTGGAAAATTGCTCTAGGTAGCGACTTCGTTTCTGAATTAATAATCTCAAGGGGGTAGGAATACTTCAGCCAGGCTGTTGACTCAGAAAGGAGCAGTGTCTGTCTATTATATGTCTACGAAATGAAAAACTTTCAAGATTCTCTGTTCCCGTATCCTTTGCCCATAACATGTTAAAAATATATTGAACATTTAAAAACTTTGAAAAAGAATTTTTTGACAAGCTCTTGCATTCAGCGGGCTTTAAAACACGGGCTTGAATTGGGCTTACCGATAGCGGCGGATTTGAAGTACAGGTTCGGACACAAGTAAACGGAGCGCAATGTTTTATTCTAAGGGCAGTACCAACCATCACAACTTGCATGCACGTGCCAAACCTCTGGACTTTCATTACGAATTATGTAAATCGGGTCAAAACACAACATGACGCTTCGTTAACTTGTGTGGCAGCTGTGAAGTCATTCATGCCCTTTATTTTCTCTGAAAAACGACACCTGAATTTTTTAAACTCTACTGCAATAGAGAGAGAAGAAAAGAAAAACTGCGTACAGTGGCAATGAGTATCAACTAACGTTGGCAGTGTGATCGTCAGTTCAATAGTGGCGCTATTCGCTACAAATTTGCTAGCGGTCAGTGACATGTCTATTTGCAGCCCAACTTGTACATCTGGCTGAACGCAACAACGACATTCTTTTCCCGCTTCTCAGCGACCTGTCCGAACTGGTATCGTCTTCCATGCCGTTGGCTAAGCAAGAGGCGCCCGTCCTTTTGTCAGCACTCACATGTGTCGCGCCATTCCATCGATGGCACAGGCCGGCGCAGACAGAGCAATTCCCGTGCTTCTTTCTAAACCTGTAAGCTGCGTTAAGAATATAAAGCGAAGGAATTCAGTCTTAGGTACAAAGATGGCTCGCTTGTTCGCAGTGATGGTGGTAGCCATATGCGGTCTAATGCAACAAGCGTTGCTGTTGGCTGCAAACAAAAATATATAAAAATGAGGAAATAACGGACGCACCTGCGTAAAAGCTCACGAATCCTACGAACTTGTTTCTTCGCGAAAATGCCTTTATTTTTGTTTTTCCACGAGGTACTTGGTCGGTCTCAAGCGTATAATAAGGGGAAGCAATGAAATGGCGCTAGGCTGTGACGCAATTCGCCTTGTCCCGCGCACAGAATGTCAACTCCAATAACAGGTACTATGTATACAACGCTTCAGTGCGTAACTTTGTACCGAACGACCCTGCGCACCCCAGAATGCGAATGTTGTACTGTTCAAAGCCTTCTTCGACCGCGGAACAGCCTCTGTCCAAAAAAAAAAAAACATTGTGCAGATGTGTAGGCTTGAGTAACGTCACCGAAACGCCTTTACCAATCACAAATCGCTGTAAAGGGAGAAAAAGAAATGTTTGGCAACATATGGTGCGGCTTTGTCACCGCACTTCTCTAAGGGGCTCGGAAATAACTGCCTATAAAAGGCCGCCGTCCGGAGCATTGTGCAATCCCTTTGCCCCAATGTCGATGACAAGACAGGTCATTGAAATGTCGATCTGTTGTGGCTTTTTTACTTTCTTTGTAAGATTGTGCACATTAGTTCCTGGCGTCAAAAAAGCTGTCAGGTCTACGTGTAAATTGGTCTATGCGCTGAATAGCCCTTGTACGTTCGAGCGGTTCTATTTCGCTTGACCTTCCCAAGGAGAGAAAGGAACGCACATACAGTGCGCATCCACACAAATTTGCTCACAGCAATGGAAGCTGTAAAACCGGGAACAAGAAAGGAGCTATGGAATTCGTCCTGTAATGCATAACTCTGCCGGACAGCGCCTTCATTTTACGTCTCCTGTGGTTAAAATTTCCCTTTTCTCTTTTCATTCATATATTACGGCACCGCTGTATTCGGCGTTGAGAATGCCGTTATGATGCCTTTAAAAAATTTAATACGCCCATGTTTTAGCATGCCACTGGCGGTTGAGAGTACACCATCGTAAAATATCTGATTGTTGACGTATTCAACATAAGTCAATGCAGCATTATGAAATAGCCTCATCATATTCATGAAAAATGAATGGTTATAATGAGGGAGTCATTACTCATTCGCATCCACCCGAGCGCAGCCATACGGCTACAAAGGAATGCTATACAGCTTTCTCAGAAACTCCGTAGTTAAAGAAAAATTCGTCCTTGTCCGGGGTTCGAACCCGGGACCATCGCTTCACCGGAGCAGTCGCTGTACCAATTGAGCTAACCCCCTAAACATTTGACCATGAATGGTTATACCAGGCGTTTCAGGGAAGATTAAGTAATTTTCAAAAATCGGCTTGTTGGGTTAAAATGGCTTTTCGGGTAAGGCTTTTGCGGAATATTATTACCGGTGTTGATGCCGCCGCGGTGGCTCAGTGGCTATGGTGCTCGGCTGCTGACCCAAAGGACGCGGGTTCGATCCCGGCCGCGGCGGCTGGAATTTCTTTGGAGGAGAAATTCTAGAGGCCCGTGTACTGTGCGATGTCAGTGCACGTTAAAGAACCCCAGGTGGTCGAAATTTCCGGAGCCCTCCACTACGGCGTCTCTCATAGCCTTAGTCGCTTTGGGACGTTAAACCCCATAAACTAAACTAAACTATTACCGGTGTTGGCAGACACCGGAAAGCCGGTTAATTGTGTTAAGTATAGTAAGGTGGTTAACTAATTTCTTATCATTCCCTTTTAAACTATTACAGCTATGCGACTGGTTGCAATTAGAGACTGGTAGCCAGTCGTTAGTAATTGCCATTTCAGTTCTTAGAATTTCGAAAGCGCGATTATTATCGGCGCAGTGGCTGGACAAAATCTGGCTACATCGCGCCAAAATACATGCCTTTTCGAAAAGCAGGCAGGCAAAGCAACCTTTCCGGTGCACGTAACTAGTAAAAAAAAAAGCGGAATTCTGTCAAACCACAGCGCCAAGGGTAATCGTGTTTTCTAAATTACAAAAAATGAAAGAGCTATTACTAACGACCGGCTACAACTCTCTAATTACAACCGAGGGCCTAGCTCTAATAGTTAAAAAGTTAAGTATTAAAAATTACTTAACCAGCTTACTCCTTCAAACCATTCACCTGTTTTCTGGTTTCCGCCAACACTGGTAATACTGTGCTGAAAAAGCCATATTTTCGCCTAAAAGAAACCTATTTTTTGATAATTACTTAGAGGCTTCTCAGAAACACCTGGAATACTTTACAGAGAGCCCAGAGGTCTCCAGACCGGTCTCCACAAAGATTCATAACTACTAGCGGGGCTGTTTTCTTTACAGCCATGCGTTTAGAAGCCATGTCAGCAGTACGTACAGGATTTGTCAAAAGTTACCAGGCCGCTGCACCGGCAGCGGAAGCGGCTGCTCTCCGCTATCTCAGCGCTCCATCGCAGGCCCGCGGTGGCGCCAGCCGGCGGAGGGGATTAGGGTGAGAGCGGGCGCGCATCGAGGCACCCTAGAGGGGATAAATGCTGAGAGCGCTTGTGTTCCTCTCTCTCGCTTTTCTTTATTATGAAGTCGCGAAAAAGGCGGTGCAGCGTCCGTCTTGACTCCTTACGCCACTAAGTGTGCCGCGTTAGGGCGCGTGGGGCTGAGAAGCAACGTTTTGTTAATGTTGATGGGTGCTTAAGAATTGTTAGCCTTTGCTGCTCCTCCCTTTGCAAAGAGAAAGCTTGAAACCAAAAATCAACAAATAGACAACGAATCAATCAATAGGACTCAAGCGACACTGTGACGAGTGGCCTTGTCGACGATGCAACATTGCACCGAAACGTTACAAAGGGAACTCCATCGCTTGTACGGACCCGTTTGGTAAGATATACGCGTGCCTGAAATATTTTGAAGCCTAAAGCCTAGTTCGTGCAAACGCTCCTACCCCCGTCTCCGTCTTTGAGCACTTATAGAAAATTTCCTTGTTTTTCGTTCTTATGTGCTAATTGGTGGCGGATTTGGCACACAGCATTTCTTTTTTACTGCCTTGACTTCTATCCTCTCTGTGCTTTGTTCTTTCCAGCCAAGTTTAAGCGTAAATTTGAAGGAATTCATGGAAGGTACGACAAATAAAAGGCGCAAAGAATACATAAAGAAAAATTAACCAGTGTTGAAGATTGAGCCCCGCAGCGTCAGCGAGCAGTGCGATTAAAAATTCACGCCCTGATCACACTGTTCCCGTGCGCATTTCACTCTGAAATTGCGTAAAACACCAACTACCAAAATAGCCCCAAATGGACTTGCCATCGACAAAACGGCAAAGGAAAGTTAAGACTGCACGCATATGACTTCTGGGAAGACGCCGTAAAAGCGATAGGGTTATCTTTGTATCGCTTTACAGCTGCACCGGACTGAAGCAGCGCAAAGGGAACCCTTTGCCCTAATCCACTTGTTAAGTAATGTCCTGTTGAAAATAGCCATGTCTCTTTTAAGAGATGCCGGAGAGAGGGATTCCGCTCACGGGAAGCGCCTGCTGCACTGATTTCATGTTATGTAGTTGATAGTTCGTTTAACTTCTGGCTGTCAAGAATATTTCAAGAATAAAGATGCATCGTCATGCAAGTTCACGATCATAAGCGACTGGGATCTGATAATAAAAGATGCACCAGAAATAAGACAAAACCCTCAACCGAAACTTTCAGCGGTGGATATTTGTAGTTGCAAATACAGTTGTAGTTGCAAGCACACTTGTAAGTTTTTTTAGGATCTAAGTATACTCCAGTAACATTTGTTACTTGTCTAAGTTCCTCCTCCTTTTTCTATTTTGTTTGTTTGCGCTGTTGAGCTATCATGGAACATTTTTAGCCCGCGTAACACACCCTTGTAGATGAACAGTTCTCGCAGGATATTTTCAGCAGTCGGAGCGTAAATTCCGGCCGTTCTGACAAAAACCTCACGGAACGGGTACCACCGTGTGATGCAAGGTTCAGCGGTAGCTGTTTGCGGCGGTTGGTTATTATTTCTGTGCTTCTCTGCCAGTGGGCTCGTGACGTCACTGAGATGTCAGTCTGGACGTCACTATGCTCGAACCACTAAGCGTAGCGCCTTGTCATGGTGCGCTGCCCGCTGACTAGTCAGCGTGGCGCTGTATTACGCCAGGGCTGCGGAACCAGAAAACGAGCCCTCATCAACAATTCATTTAAACTGCTGCGGGGACAGTCAGAGTTGTAAGATGTCAGAGTGCTGATGTGGTCCCTTTTTGTAGCCCAGTTTTACCCGCCTAGGAAAATTAAGACAACACTGTGATAACGCACGGGGTATACATCACATCGGTTGCCTGGATTCGCATATTCAACTATTCATTGTCCGTTATTTTCTCGTAATAATTTCGAAGGCTATTAAAGTCTTAGTTGTATGATTAGATTAGACAATTTTTGCAATATGAAAACAACAGCTGAAAACAACGTAAAATAACACAGACACGTATTTGTACCCGCCACAGTGGGCACTGCCACCGGGCCACGGCGGCCACATTTCGATAGGCATGAAATAATAATAATTAAAAAAAATGCTCGTGCGCTGTGCGATGTCCGCGCCCGTTAAAGAATCCCAGGTGGTCGAAATTAAGCCGCAGCACTCCACTACGGTGTCTCTTATGTACAATGTGTCGCTTCGAGACGTTAAAACACATATGCCGCATTTCATATAAAAGCGCGTTTTGGCCTCTGCATTACCTTCTACCTAAGTCTCATTGTATTGCGCTCACGTTTTGAAGGTGTGGCTACAGGCCAGCTTTTTCCAAAAAGATAGTTTTCTGATAAGTCGCAGAGTCTCTGGGCATATATGCGGCTGTGACTCTTTGTTGAACACCACACCGTTCATGGGAGAGAACAAACTGCGATATGTTATTCTCATAAGTACTCACACAAAAGAAGAATACAACACTGCTACAGTAGTCTCTTAAATTGCGACGTTTTTATTTCAGTACTCTGGTTGTTGCTTTTATAAGTGTCTTTGAGGAGTTCGCGACAGGAGCTCAAAAATCTTCATTGTGTTCAGGTAGCCGATCAAAGGCAGACACACACGATTCCGGTAGATTACTTTTTTTTTTGGAAGCGTAGGGGAGGGGGGGGGGGGGGGAGACTTTGGTCCGTTAAAGTCTGTATGTTTTTTGAAGGCTGAAGTCGTGCCTACGTTCGCGTTCAGATTCTTGAAAGGGTGCATCAAGAGTGCACATTCTACTGCGTATTTACTTAGAACGCACTTAAGATTCTTTGCGACAGCTCCCTTTAAACTAGTTAGAGCGCTAGACTTTAGAAGCGTTTTCTTTTCTAGCTGCTTGCGCTCTCAGTTCATTACTTCTCACTTTCTGCTGAGTACAGACGGACTGAGAACATGATTTCCTTTCCGAAAGAGAACGGAAATTATTCTCCTGACCTCAGTTCATCTCTTGCAGAACGAAAGGGGGCGCTCACATAGTCTAGTCACGCAGTTCTTAAGGGTAAGCTCAAAGCCCGTTAAATTTGTACAAGGAGAGACAGCAAATATCCCCGTTTAAATCTGAGTTCCGCGGAAACAAAAGTAACACTGATTGGCCTATTTGGTGAAATCTGTGGCAATTTCGCCTTTTTGGTTTTCAAAGTTCGCAGACGGGAAGTTAGACTGCGTCGCTTCTTCAGTGTCGTTGGTTGTGAAACATTTCAACATATTATTGCATGCGTGAGAAACGCTTTTATTTTCATCCTAGAAGTAGCCAGACGGTAAGCAACGGTTGTGAAAGTGGAAAATCGAACGGGGTCGAACAGGATTAAATGCATGGTACTTCTCATACTTAATAACGTAGTAAATTTATTATACCGTACACCGTGAAGCCCGTCACGCAAGAAACTACAGAGAGTGGGCAAGCCGCTCAGTACATTGCTGCAAGAGGCAGGGTTTGAAGTTCTGAGAGAATTCCAACGCTCGGCCGTGGTACGTGTGCTTTTCGTTCCGCGTCATGAATTGCACACACCTCTATTCATTCTGTTTATTCTACTCATTCCATCAGAGGATGGTAACGTGGGAATAGGAGGAAAGTGCTTCGCATGCTGCCGGGCGCGCCGGCAGACATATAGTGAGCGCTGGGGTAGTGAACACATGGAGAAGTGACGGTAGCTGTCGTGTGTTGGCGGCAAGCTAAAACGTCTCCACTATAGAGTTTTATATTTAGTTGAGCATAGCACTAACGTATACCGCTGTCATGTGACCCAGCCTCTAACAGCGCATACGCAGATGACTCCCACGGGCCAGGTATACAGCCCTATATGACCCATCGGGAAATTCTGCGCATTCGCTGTTGGCTGCTGGCTCTCATTCCGTGGCGGTATATGTAACACAACGCTTAACCTTCTTGTTAATTGCGCGTACGCACAAAACAGGAATCAAGCCAGCGCCCGATTTTAACGGTAGCCGCATGCACTAATGGTATGCTGAAGCGTTCTGTTTGCGGATGATGTCTTACCTTTAGTTGGAGCGCTAATAGGCAGAGATAGCTGTCAGCGATTCCAACACTAAGGAGGTAATTGTAACAATAACCACTTAAGCATTCGAACGCCATTTAAGTGTTTTATTCGTCAGTCGCTACAACAATGTTCTCTGAACACGGGAACTGACAACAGTTCTAATTTCGTGAAGATGCCAAGCGCTGCTGAAATATTAAAAGCGAGCAACTTGTTTGCCAACTATCAGAGACTAATAAAAACTATTAACTAACGAAGACTACTATCTGGAGCTCGTTGCATCACTATATTGAGCTTTTCGCCATCGATGACAAAACGGAAAATGTACATTACTTACAATTTGCCGCCCCTGCGTACCTGCTGCTATGTCTGCGAAGACGCTGGTATGTCTTAATCGTGCGCCACGGGCACCTTCGGAGAACTTTAGAAGCGTATCGCCATACTGGCAAGCAAGCACGCTCTGACGAGGGCTGCCCTCTGGCATGGCCGTACACTGCGCGCCGGTGTGTTCGATATCCGAATGCGGTGGACGCTACGGGAGACCGCGAGGCGCGCGTCAGTCTGGGAGCCTTTAAAACGGCAATCTACCCTAGTACGGCGGCGTCGACAGTTCAGGGATGGCTCAGCGGCCTAGATACGTGGTGCAATCTTCGCCGGCTTCGAGCAGGGGTCTACCGTTAGACGCCTGTTAGAATAACAGAGACGAGCTGTATAGCAGGATGCTTATACTAAAAGGCGTACGCTGGGATGAACAGACGCATCGGCAACACGATTTCCCTGCAGTTTCCGCAGCGTTACAAAGCGTGCTTGCCTGTAGAATGCCAGTGGTACGTACGTGCAGGAATTTGGGAGGCTGGTCTATTTGCATGGGGTAGTGTGCAAAAATGACAGTTTGCCCTCTTTGATTAGCCCATGTCCAAGGACAACGGATTTCCTGCCTAGGAACCTAGGGGGCATTACATGGCTTAAAAATCCAGTGTTTTAACACCATGGGCGATATTCTGACATCTCTGGCCCCATGAAAAGGGTAAATAACTGATGTTTCCGCTGCGAGCTCTTCTTGCCTTTGTTCCCTGGCGCTTCGCTGGCCTTCGCTACTTACTGCTGCGGCCCTACAACTAGCGTCCGGACACAATTTATCGTAGCTGTCATAAAATTATTGTCAACCTCAGCGCGGGCATAGGAAGAGGCAAAAGCGAGAGCTTGCTCTCTTGATTAGTGGGTTCCATTATGGGTTGATTAGGCATATTTCAACGATCTAGTATGCTGGCGCTATCACGCCAGAGTACAGGCTATAAATTTAGAGCGCCGGTAATAAAGAACGAATAATTGCCTTAACCTCTTCACCGTTGTGGCTTATAGTGGCTGCTATATGGCTGCGAACTGAGCTGTCTGAGCAGGCTAAAATGAAAATAACGTTGCCCCGCCTTATTCGAAGCTGTAGCGCAAAAGAAAGACATTAGAATGATTGTGCAATGTTGCTTCGCGGAGCACTATAGACCAGTTGAATATTGCCAGTGGAAATCTCGCACTGAATTTACCTGTGAAAAAAAAAATTAATAAATAAGGCAACCGTGCTTCAGCGTCTTATATTTTGTCCGTACTTTGATGAAAAGGAACTAGGATTAATGTAAGCTAGCACTGGTCGCAGTCTGTACGTTTCAAGGTCCCCCAGTAGTTCTGCGCACGAGACAGCGTGGTACCGTGCGAGTTTACCCTTGTTAGCGTGTGAACGAGAGTACCCGAGGGCGACATTGGCCATCGAAATAAGGCCTTGCCATTCGATGGAAGTGCCGCGATCATGCGGTTGATCCTGGCGGCGCCGCTCGAGTAGATAAATGCTCAGCACGCCACGCACAGAGGAGATTCTGGAGACACAGCTGCGGGGTTGTGCTTATACGCTGCCGGCGAACGGCGGGATTCGGGAGGCGTAGGCCAGCCGCTGCTACACGTTCACGGACGGTGCCTGTGGGAGTGGCGTCCTTCCTGTCTGCACAGCGACGGTGGACCCACAGCAAGCGGAGTACCTGGCGTGAGTTGCTGCTACGCCTGAAGCCCCGTCACTTGTACCGCGTTCAATTGGAGGCGCATTGTCTCCTTGGAGCAGGCACTCGTTTCTCCGTATTGAATCATGGTTGCATCATTGGTTGCAGCCAGCCTTATGGTCGTGGGAGCACGGGATTGCATCATTTGCACAACCACTACATTTTTGTGTTGTACCTTTCAAAACTTTTCCGATGGCCCCGAATAAACTGATGTTTCATGGTTAAAACAGCGCGGGAAGAACACACGGCAAATGAAGAAACACACACACGCAACAAAAGCACTGTGTGTATGAGCGCAGCGCTTGTGTTGTGCGTGTGTGTTCCTTAATTTTTCGTGCGTGCTTCATGCGCTGTTTTAACCATGAATCAATACAAACGCACCCGGATCGAAGCCTTAATTAAACCGATGTTGTTCCATTCCTTGTGGTTGCGCCATTCGTCGGGCGAGAGCATGGCTCGCGAACCACGAAATCTCGACGGCGTGGCCTTCAAGCGACGCGCTATATACTTCGTGCAGGAACGTGAGGTAAAAGAAACTCAAAGCAAAGTGAAGCCTTATTTTGCAGCACCTAATGTCCCGATTGATGCTTTCCTGCTTTAACACTGTCAGCTGCAAGGGGTTCAGCAAAGTGTGGAGGTCTGGCATTTCGTTTACTGGCTACATTTACCTGCACATTAAAGGTGCATTCCCGGCTTCAAGATTTCTCTCAGCTAGAGGTTTTAACTTTGCTGCGTAATGCGACAGCTAACATAGTTACAGTACAAACAAACAAAAAGAGCGACTTTCATCTTGCGTTCAGAAATATGTACAGACTGTCCGACGACATTTTCAGAACATGGATGCAACAACAAAGTTTATTTCCTGGCATTCCAAGCAGGCAGCCACAAATAGGAAGGGAGCGCTCTGCAATTCATCGCGCGACCGGCACATCCCTTCCCCCCTTCCTCGCCTCTCAGTTCCAGTCCGCGGCTACAAGCTTTGAGCAAATCGATCGTTTTATGGCTTCCGTGGTGCGATATGTCCTGCACACATATCTGCATTGAAAGCAAGAATTTTTTTTTCTCCAGCGTTATTGTCCGAATCAAACTGTCGAGTCCAGGTAAAACTTTTATCTACAGTAGCGCCGCCAGCTACTGGCGACTCCATCGTGACGTCTTTTTTTTTTCGGGCTTTGCGGCAGCGCCAATAAAGCGATTTTGTACTCAGCGAAGTAGTTGGCTTCAGCCGCATGGCCTGATATTATGAAAAATACGAACGTTATGAGTGTGTATAGATATCTACGCTGATCATTCGGCAATTCGATAAATGGTTCGATCAAGCCAGAAATTGTTCCTGCACGATAGTAAAAACCTCCAATTGTAACCTACTTTCATAACACCATACTGCTCTGCCTAGATTTTCCCACATGATGATCGCAAGAACAGCGAGTTTCCTTTTTGTTGTTAAGCAAAATGTTCAAATGAATGGCTGCAAGGAGAAAAAGCGAATAAAAATAGCAGCACATGTTCAAACATAGACGGTGCATGTTCCGACAGTTTAATGCTGTCGAATCCAATCAATGCCCGGCAGTGCCATCATCGCTTGCGGAGGCAAGGGCGAAAATAAAGATTGAGAGAACGCAGACACATGTGCCGGCGTTCCAATCAGCCCACAGGGTAAACATAATCAGAAAAGTGAGGGGCGACGAGGCGAGAGACTTCACGACACAGCTTGTAAGCGCCGCAGCACCCAGGCACAAGAATCGTATTTATCAGACACTGAAAGATGGGGCAAGGGCAATTTGTATTTATCAGTCAACTTTCAACAAACAGCTGGCAGCACTGCAAAGTCAGTAGGCCGGTGGAAGTCTCCTAGTAGCCTGGTCGCTTTTTCGTGTATGTGTGTTTTTATGGTTGTTGCTGCTCGAAGATCGGCCGGCACACAGTGGCGGCAAACATCGCAGGAGCCGCGCAGATACACGCCCGATCAATGCGTTTTCTGCTACTTTCCATTATGGCTGCTCTTCGGAGCAACAACCTGGGAAACACAATAAAAACAGGCGAGGTCTCTTGTTTGCGCAACCTCCGTGACAATCAAGTGGCGCTCAACGCTGCATTCCTGTTTCGTTTCTTCGGCGCGAAAAAAAAAGAGAAAGAATACTGCAGAAGCTTGTAAAGCGAGTTGGCTGTATGAGTGGGCCTCATCTTCGGAGGCTCGCCTTCGGGAAAGGTCCCGCAGCTATAAGATTGTGACACAGCTGCCTTGAAGAACCACAACGGGTGACTTCAGCGATTTTATTTTTTTTGTCTGGTTCCTAGGCAACGACAACGTTATCACAAAGGACCCATTGTACCCCACGTCATTATGTTCTGTTGTTGTTTCACATTCGCTTTGGATGCTCGGAATTGCCGCATTCGATTGCGCGGCTACAGCAATAGTGCGATAGGTCCTTGTCGTCGTTTATGGAGGATGATTGTTCGTTGACTTGAGTGTATAAGAATATGTTTTATTTTAGGAAAGTTTCTCTTGCCTGGACAAGTATACTTTTCATAGGCCTCTTATGGAGTTTGTACCACGCTTATTTCAGTGCCAGTGCTTTTGTATGCACTACACGTCTGAAAGGAGCAGAGATAGAGCTTAGGCCTGAGTCGAATTTAGCGATCAGTTTCAAATGTTTGCCGTCGAGTTTTAATCGGCATACGCCGAAAAAATCTGCCGTTTTGATGCACCATTTCGCGCTTGATTTTTTTTAGCTTTCTTAGTGATGGCGCCACGGCAAGCGCCATTGGATCGACGCCTTAGAAAACGAGCACGCGTGTTTCAATCATTATACTGAAGAATCTCTGACAACCAGAGCACTTAAATCTAGCAAAAGTGCAGTTGCACATTCAAACTGTTGCGCCCGAGCCTCACTACTCCCCGTATTTGATGATATGCGTGTTGCCAGCGCTTGGCGTACGTCGACAGTTCCGTAATCCCCGTATGTCTCCCAAACATGCACGCATCGTCATGCAGAGCTGTACCGACGCTGCGGCACTTACCGAGGGTGAGTATTCCGGACGCTGCAGCGAGGGCTTGCGTGGCCCTGGGTGCTCGCCGGCGAATTCGTTCTCGTATAATCTTGGAATTAGCTTGGTTTATGCGGCTCTTGTAGCGGTTAGTCGGCGTCGCATTACCCCTATTCCAGCCGGTTACTGTCCTGCTCGGAGCATAACACGATGCGCAACACTTGCCGCTTTTTGAGCGCGGAGTATTCGCGGAGGAGATACTGAGGCGTGAAAGGAGAGTACTACATCCACTCTGAATCAGACGCCGCATCAGTGCATTCAGATTGAGTCTTGTAAACTGCGCATGTAATCATCAACTGCGTCGCCACATTCATGGTCTTTACAGAGACAGTGATGTGACAACAATTTTAGCGAGGCTTCGTTCATACGCAGTGTTTTGCTGCCAAAGTAGAGGTGTAATGTGGTCAACCATGCAGGTGCGATGCATAACGCTTTCTTGAGCCGGTAAAGGAGGCTAAGCCCGTTTCGCCGGATATGGTCGGTTACAGCCTTTGCAGAATTTAAAGGGCACTCCGGAGTTTCAAATCCATGGATGCCACATCAACATCCTATACAAGGTATCCAGTCGACAACACGGGGATGATGGCGGCACAGACCACACGCAAGGAACCTTTTGTTTTAAGGGGCTTATAATAGAATCTAGAAGTCTCTTCGCGGCTACTCAGCGGCTTTTGGCGTTCGGCTGCTGATCCCAGGGTCACTGGATCAAATCTCGGCTGCGGCGGTCACAATTCTTGAAGACCAAATGAAAAAACGCCCAAGTGCCAGCGTGCGTTAAAAAACCCCAGGTGATGTCAATTAATCCGGGGTCCAGCAGCCTACGACGTCCGTCATAGCTTACGGTTTGCTTCGAGGCGCCAAATCCCACAATTTACAATATATAACCTTGAAAACATATTTAGAAGGGTAATCCATTTGTAAGAAAGACACTCAAAGCGCTTCACAGATGTCTAAATGGAAATTTATGGCGGTACACTCTAATAAACTTTAAGAAAACTATAAAAGTCAACTGACAGACCATGACAAGAATTGTTGCCTGCTATTGCATGAAGCATATTAGCCGCTGGAATCAGCTATCGGATAGCAACGGATCAGCGGAGCAACTTCTCTTGGAACCAGTACTGCCCTTGATAGGCATGGGCAACATCGGAGATACACTTGTCTTTGGTACTATCTTTCGATAAATTTTATGAATCTGTATTAGCTGTTATATGCGAAAAATGAAATTATCGGATTATCGATATCGAAAATCCATTTTTAGTGTGACGTGTATTTCAGGGATACACGATACTAAAAAAAAGATATGCCGCTTTGAGGCTGCTGTGAGTCTGACTTTAGGCTGGAGGAACTCGTTCAGGCAGTAGCACACTTAAAAGCAGGATGAGCGGAATTAGGAAGAGGCGAGTTCAATGCCGCTGGCCCGGCCAGTCTCTGTTCCTGCATTCCTTGTCTGGCACATAGACGACGTACACGCTGCGCTCCGGCACACTCGGTGGCAAAAAGCACGAGGAGACATGCTCGCTATTGTGATGGAAGCATCACCCCTTCACCCCTATTTCAAGTTGCGGTGAATGCCGACAGAAATGGAAGACTTTCGCCGTCATGCTCAGGCGCTTAAAGAATATTTCTTGTTTACTGTGTAAACACGATAAAGGTCGCGCACTCTTCCACACGCAGATCAATGGGGCCATCAACGCCGGCAGCGTCACATGCATCAGGGGGCATATTCTTTTCGGTCAGAGAAGCAAGCCCTACAACAGGCCGCAGTTCTCAAAAGCAGCTAGTGAAACTTGAGTTGCTTAAAGGGCAGCTCCGGCGTTTTTTTTTCCCCACTTTCTCGTATTTTCCTGAAACGTTCACGGTACGTTCTCCGCAAGTTTCTGGTCCTTCACTGAATATTTCGCAGAGGGGCGGTGTTTTGTTGCAGCGCAAGTGAATTTAAAAATTTCCTATTTCGTTGCTTTAATCGGGAAGATTTCTGGACGCACGGCCGTCGATATTCACTCTGTGTGCGCAGAAGAAAAAGATTTCGAGCTTGTTTTGGGTAATTTCAGACTAATAGTGACCCAAGCTGTCCCTTACAACCGCCAGTTTAGGCAATATCTGTGACGCCATAAGTTGGTCTGTCGTGGCGTAATCGTTTGGCTGAAATTCAGTTTTGATTTTATGTTTTTGCTCTTTCGAAATACTTCGGCTTGGTATTTTTAAAAGCAGTTTTTCTTTCTTTTTTACCGGAGAGAGGGAACTGTGGGGAATGTGATGCGACCATGAACTCAGAATGTAAAAAAAAAAAAACGAAGTTGCCCTTTAACTATACCTGAAGGGTCCTCGAGTCGAAGTTGCTATGCTTCACTCTTATCCTTTGGTAGAAGGCGCTTTCATCAAATACACTAGGGCAATGTGCTCGTCTGCTCCTGCGAAGAGGCTTTTTCTTTTTCACCTCCCTCGCTTATAGCATGGCCGCATCGTGAGGCTTTTCCGGACCAGTGGTTTGAGCAAATGCTGTTACTTAATACCCTTAAAGAGAACATTTAAACAACATAGATGAACAAGGTATGGTTTTCTTAATAAAAACTTTCAGACCTGTTACTTTTTTTCGTTGTTTTCTTCTAAATTTTAACGCAAAATGTTCAACTTCAAGCGTGTTTTAAACACAGGGCTGGGGAAATAACTGTTTGATTACCCAAGTGCACGAAGCATGCAGCTTTTAGCACAGGGCAAAGGCGGAGGCAACCCGGCAAATAAAAACATCAGAAAAACTTTCTCAATCTCTTTCGTGTAGTCAAGTGCTCACAGACTGGTTCGCATCAAGTGCATTGCCTTAAAAAAGTGTATTTCACTAGGCTGTTTATGAAGGTGACCATTTGAACGCCACCATAGCTTTAGTGCGATGCTGATGTTATAAAGCACCCTTTCCAGCCAACATTGGAGCTTTCAGAAATTGCAGCGTGAAGAAATCCGTGCTGCCGGATTCGTTTATACCTTTGAAAAACAGTGCGCTATATCGAATGCATTAAATATCCCAGAAATCATGGAGAAATTTCTTAACTTAGCTAATAATGTTTCCAGCTTTATAATTGTTGGCGAATTCAGTAATGTATCGCAGGTGCGTACCCCCACAGGTGCCCCGCCGTGGGTGGCTCAGTGGATACGACGCTCGGCTGCTGGCCCGAAAGACGCGCGTTCGATCCCGGCTACGGCGGTCTAATTTCGATGAAGGCGAAATTCTAGAGGCCCGTGTACTGTGCGTTGTCAGTGCGCGTTAAAGAACCCTAGGTGGTCGAAATTTCCGGCGTCCTTCACTACGGCGTCCCTCGTAGCCTGAGTCGCTTTGGGACGTTAAACCCCCATAAAGCAAAGCAAACCAATATTGGAGGGGGCGGTATTTTTTTTCTTGGGGTGGGGGTTGGGGTCCAGTATAAACCATGTATCTCTTCGACTTTTTTTTCGTCGAAAAAAAAAATGGCTGTCAGCATGATTTTCCCATATAAAATTTCTCGCTTAGGAGGGTCGACCACCCCCTCCCCCTTCGCCCAAAAATCCGCTCCTGATGTATCGAAGTACCGGCGATACCGTATCGAGTATCTGTATCGGAAATCAATTTCGGTTCTGTATCTTGTATTTCTGTGAGAAACACAATTTCTGTGGGTTCGGGTATCGGTATCGAGGGTACTTTTTTGAAGTATCGTGCCCAGCCCTGGGCTCTGAACACACACACGCAAATGAGGCTAAATTTGAGGGAAGCTCGAAAATGCCTTTTGTAAAGGTACTGCTGCGAATCATTGTTATGTTTGTTTGGCCATCGGTTTGCTCTATTTATAGCCTCCGGGGCACGTCTTCATCATTTTGGGATTGCGACGCAATAGGAGTTATATCTTGCATATGTCTCAAATAAAGTCTCAATTTGAGACCATTGACGTTGTAAATAAATAAATGAATGAATATGCCCACTAGACGCTCCTAATTCTCTGCTGAAAATCGCAGTAAAATGCGGGACATTCTGCTATGTGCAGGGACTGTTCGTGTAGATATGGGCGTCCATTAAGTAGGAAGCACTGAGCCACGTTTGCATCGAGAGCAGCCAAGAGCCGAGGCCATTCTCAACCAACAGCCGCCAAGTCTACTGAAACCGCCACCGAAAAATTTTCTTTTTGAGCACAAGTGAGCCTAGTAAAGAGTTTACTTTTCGAAGTGTTATTCCGCCTGCCTGCCTCTGCACCGTCACCACTACATGGCAGTATCAGTCTATAAATATGCGCTCCACTGTGCGAACCACCCTCGTTTTGTTTCTCAGCCAACGATGAAAACACCACTGCTCACATATTTGGCGTCTAACGACACTAGAGACTGAAGCGCTCCTAAGTTTGTTTCCGCTAAATGGAGGTGGTATTCTGAAAAAATATGAAAAGTGGCCTCTGTTCACTTTTTCTGCACTTCCTTGAGACTTCATGCCTGTCATGATAAGAAATTGACAGGAATAAATTAACTTCACGTGGACCTTAATTTGGCCTTGCCGTTTTTTAATTCTCAGGCCTTATATAAAACCGACGGGGCAAAGGGAAGTGCGGTGAGCTCATTGCCGAATTTATCGGCAGTGGAAAGAAAAAAATTAAAAAAAAAAAAACAGTGAGACTGAAGGCGCCGTAATTTCATCTTGGCTGTAAGGGGCGAACGATCCTAGATGTGCAGAGCTTAAGGTTGAGGACCCTAATAAAAGACTTCAAGGCCAAAACTGTTTTAACTCTGTAATATACATTAATAATATGTATTAATTGGTAGATGCGACTGCGACTACGAAGGTGTTCGGAATAATAAAAAGGTTGTAGTTCGAACTTTAGTATTTTATGTTTCCCAATATTTATTTGGTGAGATACACCAGAAACTGGGCACTGGCGCATGCATACGAGCTAGTGAACTAGCGCCCGCATCCACCTTTCAACGATGTAACACTAACGCTATCCTTGTCAAAATACCAGTTTCCTATAGATACTTGCCCGTTCGCTAAAATGAACAAGCCCGCCGGTTTGTAAAAAAAAAAAAGGACTAAATTTCTCGAAGTGACAACAAAATTGTAGCCTAGCTGCCCCAAATTCGCGAACTCGTGCTCTTCGCTCTGCTTTCTGTAACATGTGCGAGTGGCAGCCGATGTGTTGTTTCTTCCAAGAGTCCTCGCGACAGGGTATTGCTGAGAAAGTGCTGCGCGGGAGCGCGCGCGTACGCGGCAGCGCTGGGCGCCGAGGCTTCGTCGGCCGCCCCGGGAGGGCGCTGACTGCGGGCGCGCCCCCCTCTTCGCCGCCGATCGCGCCGTGAAGCGGTGGCGCAGGGGCGACGGGGTCCCGTCATCGCCGCTCGAATGCTCGGCCTGATCGGTCGGTCCCTGCGCGCCGTCCCAACTCTCAGCCGCAATCAATAGGCGCACCCCCCTGTTCCTCTCCCTCGGAGCGCGACACCGCGCAAGAAACTTTTCTGCGTCCATCACCCACACCCAGGGCCTAAAGCGAGTTCCCGTTACGACAAGGCGGTCTCTGTAGAAGTGGCAGTGAGCGGTGGACGTTGGCATTGAAGATCGGTGAAGGCGAACACTTGTAGGGGCCAGTTTTCCGACTTTCTTTCCTCCCTCTTTCTCCCTCTCTCTCTCGCTCTCTCCTCTTCAAAAAACTTTTCTTTTCCCTGTATCCCGTTCCGTGCGTTCCTTGATTTTCTTCGTCTTTTTCCTCATCCCGTCTGTCTATCGAATCCAACAAGGCAAACCTGGAAAGCGGCGGCGGCTAGAGCGCAACGTGCCACCTGCAACCAAGGTGAGCTGCATTTTTTTTGCCCCTTTCGTTCTACAAGTCGAGTTCCATGCAAAAAATAATAATAATAATAATAATAACGAGCGCAGTGCATGCGCAATCGCGGGTTTGCACTTTGAAGTTTTTTTATGCTAGCGTGATTTTTTCAAATATTATGCTACGCTTACGAGAAAACTTTCTAGCGCTGAAGAAATACTATGGTGAAAAAATGTCCTATGCTGCTTAGTGACAACTTGAATTCCTTAGCTACGCAGGTTGAGATTGTTAAAACAATGCCTCGTTTTATTAAAGCTGAAAGTCCCGCTATGAAAAGAACTGGTACCGAGACTTTGGGCTTTATGAGAACGAGGCCAACCGGTTATGAGTGTTTTCCACGTCACATTGTTTGCCAGCAGAATATCGCCTGCCTACTCTAAAGGCGATGCTGAAAGTTATACATCCGTGTCCACCCACCTTCCCTGCTCCCGCACTGCGCAATGTTTTGTTCGCAGGAGTTTGTCTTGGTATCTCTCAAAGTACAGCGAAGAATGTACGTCGCAAACTTTATGATTAGAAAAAAAAAAAACGGAAAATTGAAAACGAAAGGAGCACCATAAAAAAACTGCGATTTTTATGTTGTTTCATGCTGAAGAAAGCCAAGAGCCTCCTTCGATTTCTTTTATTTTTTTTTCATGCTAAACTCTCCATTGGCGGCGCAAAGTACGATCACGGCAGAAATGACATCCTAAAGAAAGGAGCTGGTCGCTGGCTCGTTGTTGGAACTTGTTCTTCGCCGTTGCAAGCAGTGACGAAACAAGGTTAATTATACTTGCCGCGAACAGCTACTAGTAAACTAAAGGGTAGCTGCAGGGTCATCTCCTACCACGTGAAAGAATTCCTGACTTCTCGCAATTTTTTTTCCATCACAATACATACTAAGTAGCGTGTCTTTGTGTCTTTTTATAAAGGAGACTCCTCCTTGACTTGCGGTAGCGTTAGTGCTCCTACCATGCATGCTGAAATCTGTTAATGGAAATACGATGCGCGATGAAAAATAAACACCCCACACCGCATGTAAAGTTCCGCCACGAAAGCTTTACACCACCTCCTTACTCTTCCCTTGCGTGACACACATGAGTCGCGCGTCTTGCGCGGCGGCGCAGAAGTTGTCGTGGCGTGAAGTGACAACAAAGCAAAAGAAGAAAGGAGTGAAGATGGGGGGAAGCCTCAGCGGGCCTTCTTTATACGCAAGCGATTGATGCATGCCTAAGTGCTGACCTGCAAGACTGTCGAACTCATTAGGCAACGCGAAACGGAGAGAAAAGGAAGGGGCGAAGGCTGTTGTAGCCGTAGTACACGACGGTTAAAACCAATGAACTCGCGGCTTGTGTGCGCATAGAGTAAAGCCGCCCAGTCTCTGATTCGTGCGAGCAAGCTGCCTCTCTTAATTGCGGCCCTAATTACGGCGCTACCTTTGCGCGTGACGCCTGTGAAGCCAAGCACGTCAAGGTTGCCGCAGAAGACAGCCCGCACGTTCGCGGGCCCGTGCGCGCCCTCAAGCTAGGCTCGTCGATTGGGTGTCAAGGAGCGCGCCCTCGGCGCCCGAAAGAAAGGTCGCCCTTAAGTTCGCCCGCACCCGGGAAACTGGCAAAGCGTATAGCTGCCGCGGGAGCGGCTTGCGGGGGCAGCACTTGTTTTTCTTCGAGGCCAATGTTTCGGGATGGGCCATCGGTTACTTTTGTGCGCAGCGATCCTTCGACTCGGGTACAGGCTGCCCCGGACAGAGGCCAGGAAAACGGACTGTTTCGGGCCTCGCTGGAATGGGACCTGCTAGATGGTTCAAACGCTTGCAGGCACAAGATGGGCCCTCTCGGTCGTCCTTATTGATTGGGCGTAATTCAATTTCGAAGGTTCACCCGGATCGCCCCTCGTTTGTTTTTCCTAGCTCCGATCCTGTGCTTGGTGGGCCGGGACCCGCGGCTCTGGTCGTCTACCATTCAACACTGCGCTCTGTGCCGGAGAAAACGGAGGAATCCTTCAATTATTTTACACGAGGACAGACTTCGGATACGGTAGTGTGGACAACTAATGGGAACGTGAAGTTTTCACGTACAAAAACTACGCCCTACTTTACGCCGCTGCAGTTACAGCGTTGGCGAGGATTCTTTAAAACTTTACTTTCTTTCATGTTTTCCTCGCACACACAAGTGTCATGTGCTTCTATATGTCATCTAAGTGCAGAAGCCATAATGCTTGGAAAGTCGAAAAACATAGCTTGATGATTTTTTTCCCCTTATTTCTGAAATATCAAATGAGACGGGCTTTCTCATCGGGAATTTCTGACTGTATAGCTGATTGCTGCGAAGATTAAACAGAACCGTATGCTATCCATGATTCCGAGTACCCGAGGATTTTGCGATGCTTTTTATCCACTAAAGATTTCCAGTTATATCCTCCGTATTTCCACCAGCAGAAGAAGTTATGTGTATATTGACTCAAAATAACTAACGGGATCAGTATATCGTCTTCTGCTTTGCTGAGCACTACGCAGCCCATGCTCTTAATTGGGCTCGTTGGTTACTGAATCCAGACATAGCAAATAGTTCAAAAACACACAGACAGGAAAGAAACGACTACACAATGTAGCGAGCGTCCTGTCGTTTCTCCCCTGTCATTGTCTTTTTGCGCTAGTTACTATGCCTCGATTGTGCAACAAACCTGCCAAAAAGCTTACTCAAAACACTGCGCAAGGGGAAGAAGCGTCGGAAACTTATCTGGCTGAAAAATTCTGAGAAAAGCACACAGAGCGTAAGGACTCCCCTCCAGCTCAAAAATGAGCGAAATGTCCCGTCGAATCAGTTTCAGCACTTGTCGCCGCTCATTTCTCCAGTACCTCAGTATAAGGTCGCATATGTGCCATGCGCACTTGATGGGGAAGCCTTTCGCAAAAGACAAGAAACCGAAATGTTCACTGATGACGTCTTCTGCACGCAACCCCAGAGAAGACCCCAGTTTGTGCAATTTTTTTTCACAGTTTCGAGTGGGAACATTAGCATTGAAATTACGTGCCTTCTATTTTTTTATTTTCTTTTAAGAAACTGAGCTTTCCTTCTCCTAAAGGCCGTTGAGCCTTTCTGCACGTTCCTGTTTCGTGGCTTCAGAGGGTGAGTAATCGCTTTTTCGTCAATAAGTGACAAGGGATGCGTAATATTGATGCTTTCTGTTCTTAATTTTTTTTTCTTATGTTAATTCGCGCGGATTGGCCTCAACTTTTCACGTTCCATCTTTTCGTATATCCAGTGTGGTAATCATACACAAACAAAAAAATCTATCGCCCACATCAGCATTCCTTTCTTGACTTTAGGCTGGGCACTTCTACGTCGATAGTAGTGAAATGCTTGGTGTATCTTGAAGGCAACCGAATGAGAACGGTCGCCGGTACGTTGATGTGCTTGCTTGCGGGAAAAACAGAACTCGGGACGCAGGTTCCAGCATCCGAAAAGGACAGCAATAACTGAATAACGCAAGAAGGCGTCAGCGCACGGAAGACAAGCTCTTAGTAATACTATCCCCATCTGAAGACTGCAAATTTTTCTTTTCTTTTACATGTAATCACAAGCTGCTTTTAGGCTGAGGGCACTGCCACCTATTGTTGCTAACAGCAATGAGCGCATTTCGTGGGGGAAGAAACAAGAAGCATTTGCAGCTTCAAGAGAGTTTAGTAGCACTCAGCGGAGTGTTATGCCCACGAATTGACTTAGAAGCCCATTCTTCAAAAGCAAGAATAGCGAAAATATTAAAAAAGTAAATTTCAGTGGAACCAAGAAGAAAGATGGTGAAATATTTGTGACTCTGAAACGGAAATCACATAATGAGACTTCGCGGAGAGAGTCCTTTGCTTCCCTAACCCCGTGTGGCCTTCTGTGACCTTGCTCAGTAAAGACTATTACATTCAATTCAATAAAAGAACGGCGACTGCTTGATCAAATGATGAAAGAATAGCACTGAATTCACACAAACATTGCCTGAAAGAGAAGTGCCAGACTTTGTAACTTCAGGGAGAGAACACAGGACGTGCGAAGGCGCATATAAGTGGAAACCAATGTTTATTTGCACTCTATTGTGGAAGCACACAGTCACTTGATGCTGACGCATGTAAGTACACAGCACATACTTTGAACACGAATGCAGGAGTCATTCCGCTATGCTGCAGTGCCTGTCATTTCATAGCTCTGTTCTTTACTATTCTGGACACCCTTTTGACGAAGTATATTTATTTGTGTAGCCTCAAAAGCGCCGTGGCAGAGAGCCAGCTTATATCTCGGCAAGCTTTTCTTCATTTTATAAGGCGAAAAACGCGTTTTTACGAAAAACTCCGGGCCAGGTAATAGCATTTGTGATGGGGCGCTTGAGGATTTGTTCAATGAACAAACAAAACGATGAAGTGTACTTAACTTGCAAAGAGGAAAGTAGGCACTACGTTGATGGGGAGTGCATAGCAGGTGGAGGGAAAAACGTGAAAGCTAAATGCGCAGCTAATGCACACTGAAACCTTCCGCATATGAGGAGTTTTTTTTTTAATGAGCTAAATTCAGGAACGAAACTAAGCCAAATTGTACTGCAGTGGCGAGCACATCCATACATTTTGTCTATGGAAAAACTATGATAACGAAAGAGGCCCTGTAAAACCAAGAAAACTTGCGAACAAATCCTATTTCAAATCAAGAATGAGCCAGATTCTGGTGATGTACGGATCAAAATGAGCCAAAACCGCTCGTGAGAGCCTTCTTTTTATGATTGAGACTCGTAGCTTGTATTCTTTCGAGCGTGATATCATTTATTCCTTTTCCAGCGCTACTTTGCGATCGACTGCGCAGAATATGAAGAGATCGGCGGCAGATCTGAACCCAGAAGACGACGATAACGAAGGGATCGTTAGCCCTGTCACCGAGGAAAGAAGGATGCGCCTCTGTTACATTGCAGTTTAAAATTTGTAGTTGGACTATTCACTACTAATTTCCTAAATTTGTTATTACTCGCGAAATGGCAGACGTAGACATGAAAGGACAGAAGTAGCGTTTGTCCTGTCATTTTTTGTAGCGTCTGCGTCTACCATTTCGCTGCTAATCCTGCATTTAGGAAAAAGTCGAACTAATTTTAGATTTCATGCATTCTCGCTAGTTTACTTTTCTGCTGCCAAAGTGGGCCACAAAAAAAGAAAGCTGTCAAGTCAGCGCTTGTGACAGAAACATGCCATTCACATTTTCTCGCTCGTGTTGGTGAAGCACTATAATGCCCCCGGTTTCACAAAATGGATATTCTAATAATTTTTCTGTTCAACTCACAGCATATTCATTTTGAAACAAAATTGGCTCAAAGCTAGAGTTTCACATTGAATAGAACCACATCTAAAGTTTATGTGCTGGTATTGACGAAATAATTTGCGTAATTTTTCAACAAATCATGGTCAAGCGTTGCTCTAACTTGCACGCAAATCATACAATAAGACCAATTGGACAGTATACGGTTTATGCAGATGTGAAACTTTCTCATTTTTATCAGCTCCCGTTTAGGTGGATTTGGCTCAATTCGAAAAAAAAAAAAACGCTCCTTCTATGCCGTCACTCCCCATGAAGCTAAGTGTAAATTCTATTGTTTTCGGAAAGCGTCCGCAATTTTTCTGCCTTGCTCTCTCTTTCTGCTGCCAGGTTCTTGTGCATGGCACAGGTTTTGTAAGTTTTTTTTTTTTAGCGGAGCTATCTTGAGGCGTTCTTGAACGCATGATTGATACTTGCCTAGGGCTGTTTGCGTTTACAACGGCCTTTATGTTTGCAAGGTCTAATTGCAGTCGTTGCAGAACCGCTTGCGAAGTGTCTGAGAAGATGTCGGGTTGAAGGTATGCTGTTGAAGCTCCCGTGGCCACTGTGCGCAATGATGTGCCCTGCCAGTCCCCGCGCAACAGTCTTATCGACGTTTGTGAAACGAGCGCGTTACTCGCGTCGGAGGTGTCGCTGAGACTGCTAAGCCCACTGCATCGGCTCGTTCGACGATGACCCCTGCGAAAATCACGCGGCGAAACGCAAAGCCCGTAAATGTGAGGACCATTACGCGGTCGTTTCGGTGACGACCTCAAACCGCGGCGCGTGGCATAAAGGCAGATGGTGATGCGTAGCGCTGCTCAAAAGTCATACTAGGGGCTGTATTGCTGTCGACAGAAAACGCTATGCGCAACGCCATGTACAGTGCGTCGGGAAACGAAAGGAGCATTTTTTTCACCTTGTTTTTGTGTGTGTGGTCTGGAGGGACGAAGGTAAAGTCGCAAATGAAATGGCATCCACAGCACGTCGTAAGTGCCCACAGAGTGGAAGGGGTGCATATAGATTGGGACGACGCAAATCTGCCTATCCCCACGGGCGGTTTATGTGCGCGCGAGCAAACAAAATAAAACACTGCGTATGCACCCGGAAGGCTTAAAACGACTGTGTTAGCGTCAGTTGTAACGCGAGCTTAGTGCCACAGCCGGTTGGTTGGTTGGTTGGTTGGTTGGTTTATGGGGTTTAACGTCCCAAAGCAACTCAGGCTATGAGAGACGCCGTAGTGAAGGGCTCCGGAAATTTCGACCACCTGGGGTTCTTTAACGTGCACTGACATCGCACAGTACACAATTCGACCGCCGCGGCCGGGATGTACCGCAGCCGGTGAGAGCCTGAGTGCGAGCCTGAGACCGCAAGGACGAAAAGCGTGACTCTGTCAGACGTACCTCCAACAGCAATCCCATTAGAAACTGTCGCACGTTGCCGCAATACAACAGGAGCAGCATTGTCGTCTGTAAACTAGAGCAAGCAGGATTATTCTATACTTCTAGCAGCTTTATTTGGAGCGGTTAAATTATTTTTTCCACCCCTAAACCAGTGTAGGTGCGCAAGAAGTTCAAATCATACAGGTAAACAGCGTTGAAAGAAACCACAATTGGGTGCGCTTTTGCAATAACACCTCTATTGCTGAATTGGTTTCTGCGCTATAAATAAAGCGCGAGAATAATGAAGCGTCCACGGCAGCATTGCGTGTCTTAAACACCCTGCGACGCCTAATAACTGCTGACGGGGAGCAGCCAAGTTCACTCAGCAAAGAAGAACAAGCGGCCGCAGACGCTTATCGGGCGTATGGCGCATTTCCTACGAAACGTGAAAACCCGGAAATGGTCCCGGGAATTAAATATCATTATGCGGTAGCTTTGAAAGTTATAATTTCTTAAGTGAATATAAAAGTGCGGAATACAATGTGATCCTAATTGCTTAGAAGTGCCGTCAATACATACTGTGCTTTAGATAGCCAACATTTCAAAACTTTTTCTTTTAGTGAAGCACAACCAAGACGGACGCCTCGTGCAGCTATTCTCTCGGTAATCACAGCTTTCCCTGCAGAAAAAAAAATCTAACGCTTCCTTTGTTCTGACCGATGACAGTTTCCCCATAGGTGTGAGTATTTCCGAATGCTCGCCTACCATCGACTGCACTGACGCAACCCCAAAAGCAACTGCGCGTACGCACGTGTAGGCGAACTTAGATCCGCAGATGGCGATTGCTGCCCGTCGCATTGCGACCGACAAAGACACCGGCCATCGTTGTTCAGCAGAAAAGGCGGATGCCGTATTGACCGTGCACGGGTCGTTGTAGTCCCATTGACTGGAGTGCTTCCTGGTGTGCAGAAATAGGTCGTGTGGCCCATGCCGCCGACAACCCGAAGATACTGCGAGCATAACGATTTCCTTACTAGTCCATGCACTGGGCACCGAAAAATCGTTTGACAGATAAAGAGTGTCAAGAATGGGTAATGGCCTCGGCTTGTGTATTGACGGCCGCACTTCAGTCGATAAATATCGAGAAAACCATCATAATGGCAGCCAAAAGTGCACTATGCTCCTTGTACCGTAGAAAATTTCAGTGCGACCACTTCATTCCAGACACGCATGGGCGTTTTGCATCTGAACGCAGCGGGCATTATTCGGCCGTTATCGAGAGTCGGCCCGGACAAACCTCTGCCGCCCGGCTGCGCTGCGCTTTCATTCTTTCCAGAGGTCAACACGCGAAGCGCCCTTCTCCCCAATAATTCGTAGCCAGCAAGAAAGCAAAGATCTTTCGCTGGTTACTATAAAGGAGACCTGCGCTCCGCGAAAGCACGCTGGGCACAAAGAAGAAAGACACCGGTAGGAAGCAGGCTGACACGTAGCGCACAGCCTCATGAACCTCGACGAAAGCCTACGTGGTCTCGGGGAAAAGCAAATGAATAGATATCAGAAACAAAAACAAAAAACATCCGAACCATTAGGAAAGAGTGCACGGACAAAAAGAATTCGGGCAAGCAAAAACCTTACGGCTTTTGAACAGCTTGGGAAGACATGACTGCTACATCGCAGCAGACGGCGACGATAAATCTGGTGGAGATGGAAAAGAAAACCACGAGACGGGACTAGTCAATATAAAATTTACAGCGAAAAAAAAAAGAACTTCAATGGTATAAAAGCGGCCAGACATTTTCGCGGCAAGACATTTTCAAAGATTCGCTTCATTAGATTCTATTTTGTATAGCCGCTATTCGTTGCGCGTACCGGCCTCCGTGGAGCGATGGTACACTTTGTGGCCAGGGATAGAAAGAATCGAAAGTGAATGTAACTGGAATAAAATTGGTGCAAAATATTCGCCCCGATAACCGCCGTCACGCGAGGGGAGAAAGAGATTATGAACAGGCTAAATACAGCGCAGGCTTCTGAATTGAAAGAAACTAAAATAATGTTATCCCTCTTGCAGAGGAACGATGGTTCGCAATAGACAAGGAACGATAATGAAACTACTCTAGTAGATTGCACCTACCTGGGCAAAGCACTGACGCCCTAACAGGCTGTGCAAAATGGAGTTAACAGGAAAATGAGAATTGATTGGAGTGCATTTTGCAGGTAATGCCTGGTTGTAGCAGCAGCTTGCAGACGTCCCTAAGAAGGAAAGAAAACCTGCAGTCAAAAAAAGTTTATGGAAGCCAATATCAGCGAAAGAAACTAAATTTCGTCGCCGTATTTCCTTGCTTCCTGCAATATACATGTGCAGCCTAATGGTCACTGTGCGACTTGCATATGCGGTACTCCTTGGATACGAAGAAATTAAACTTCTTTGGCTGAGTCGGCATTCATAAATATTTGACGGCGGGCGTACATGACGCATGCATCCCACTGGTACTCATTTATGAGGCCTAACCTGGGAGCTCATGAAGAAGCTCGAAAGAGAACTGAGGGTAGCGCAGAGGGTGTCGCGGAGTAGAGAACGAACGCGAATTTCTGGTTCAAGTTAAAAGAAAGAGACGAACATGAAAAAGGCATCCAAATTTAAAGGTCAGGTAACAGCTGCGCTATTGCATTGCGGCAGACGTCAATGAAAGAAAGCTTTGTCGAGGAAGACAGGCGCTGAGGTGGAGCGTAGAGGTTAGAAAGTTTTGTGGGGTAAGGTACTTGTGGCCTGTGAAAGTCTAGGCAAACCATATATGACCGAAGGTTACCTTAATCTTCTAGAGGACTTAATGTGGATGATGGATGTGATTATGTTCATCATGGTCTTCAGAGTGTGTCAATACCTTCTTGCTCTTTTTCGTATGTATGACGCTCATGGGTATTATTATTATTAGCTTCATACGACTGAGAATGCGTAACCCTGCAACGTACGTGTATTATTTTCAGTAAATCGAGTTTTCTACGTGCATAAACAAACAGTATGCCGATGCGTATAGTGCAGAGTAGAGAAAGGACACACAAACTCCGAGCAGTTATTGTTGGAAAGCAGTAAAAAGCCGGGTTAGAAATTATGCTTTTGTGAAGAAAATCGAAGAATTTACGCCTGAAAACGATACTTGTTTACCATTTAGCGCCTTCTGCTTTCAGCATTGCACTCCGCAAGGACATGTTTCTTTTCGAAAGGACACATTTTTTTTTGTAAAAAAAAAGTGTCGCCTCGTTGTTGTTATTTCAGTGGGGGTTATTTTTTCTGCTCTCTCTTGAAAAGGTGCTTGTCAAGACCTGTCCGGAAATGAACAAAGCGGAGATCATTAAAGGACGCTTAAAATGCACGTGGTTTGTTCGAACACGCGCACCCGTTGTCTCTTGCTCAGGGCTTCCATCAAAATGGAAAACGCCTCCTAGAGCGGAGCTTCATCGTACAGCTCGAGAAATAAACATCATTTGCGTAGTAGTTCTATATATATTCGACCCATGGCGTCGATTCGTGTGCTCCTTAGGGATTTAGCTGCTTTCGTGTGCGACAAAAGACGTGCTTGCTGATTGCTAGGCCTCTCTAGTCCCTTTTTCATCATTTTTACTCTTCTTTTTCTGTACGTATCGCCTCTTTGCTCCTCCTCCAGTGTTTATCACAAAAAAACTTATTCGCCCGGGACGACAATATTTGCGAAGCATCACTTCTTGCTTGGCCCTGCTGTAGCCGCTTTTTTTTTTCATCTTTTACGATGGTCAAATGTTTAGGGGAATCCCCCAAGGTGGAGTAGATTTGTAATAAGAGAGTAATTACTCATTGGCATCCACCCGAGCGCAGCCATACGGCTACAAAGGGAAGCTGTACAGCTTTCTCAGAAACTTCGTAGTTAAAGAAAAATTCGTCCTGGTCCGGGGTTCGAACCCAGGACCACCGCTACACCGGAGCAGTCGCTCTACCAATTGAGCTAACCAGGACGGCAAGCTTATGGTAGGACGAGAGCGAATTGATCAATAACTCGAAGTGGGAACGGTGTTGGTCAAATGTTTAGGGGAATCCCCCAAGGTGGAGTAGATTTGTAATAAGGGAGTAATTACTCATTGGCATCCACCCGAGCGCAGCCATACGGCTACAAAGGAAAGCTGTACAGCTTTCTCAGAAACTTCGTAGTTAAAGAAAGAATCTCTGCCTCTCCCGTAACCGAGAGTAGAGTAAGCATGAAATGTTTACGGGCCTAATGTCATCTCGGTGGACACCCGAACCGCACCGTACAGGAAGGGAGGAACGGCACCACCCGTTCAGCGCGATGCCTTGCCATTTGAACGCAAGGTTTTTTGAGGAAAGGAAATGGCGCAGTAATTCTCTGCCATCTCGGTGGACACCCGAACCGCACCGTAATGGAAGGGAGGAACGCCACCACCCGTTCGGCGCGATGCCTTGCCCTTTGAACGCAGCGCTTCTCCCCCGGGCCCCTGTGCGCCTGCGCGGCTTTTGCACGCGTTATTAGAAATCGGAAATTATAATTCCGTGCATTATCAAACGCACAGCGACTGATATCTTGATAAACATTGAGAAGGCACTGGCAGCAGTTATTTTTTGTGACTCCTTTGGAGACCAACCGGTGCTTGCATGCCGGTCGCGTAGGAGGGCTTAGAGAGTCTCGTTAAATCTCGTTCCACAAAAAAAAAAAAGAAAAAAAAGGAGTATCTGTTTTCGCTTCGGCGAGCGCGGCTTCGGCCGCTTATCTGTTTTTTGAGGAGCGTCCGCTCCGGCGGACGCAGTTGTTGCTGCGACGCGCGTCTTTCCTTTCCTCTCTCTCCTTCCTCTGATCTTGTAACTCTCCTCTATCTGCACGTGGCAGCGGTGGTGGCTTGGCTCGAGCCAGTAGCAGGCCCGTGCAATTTCTTTTTCATCCTTCTCTCAGTGACAACAACAACAACAACAACAAATCTCGTTCAGTCTCGTACGGTGCCCGGATGTTCTCGTTTCAGAGCCCGGATGATGGCTCTCGGTCTCGGCGTGACGTCACCACACTGCCGACAACGGGGGCTAAAAGCATTTCATGCTTAAAAATTCGTCCTGGTTCGAGGTAGCTGCTTTGTAGCCGTATGGCTGCGCTCGGGTGGATGCCAATGAGTAATTACTCCCTTATTACAAATCTACTCCACCTTGGGGGATTCCCCTAAACATTTGACCAACACAGTTCCCACTTCGAGTTATTGATCAATTCGCTCTCGTCCTACCATAAGCTTGCCGTCCTGGTTAGCTCTATTGGTAGAGCGACTGCTCCGGTGTAGCGGTGGTCCTGGATTCAAACCCCGGACCAGGACGAATTTTTCTTTAAGTACGAAGTTTCTGAGAAAGCTGTACAGCTTTCCTTTGTAGCCGTATGGCTGCCCTCGGGTGGATGCCAATGAGTAATTACTCCCTTATTATCTTTTACGATTATGGCCCCTTGCTTCCTTTCACTAATCAACGTTGTAGCTATAGGTCTATTTGCGAGAACATAGGCGCTTTCTGCTAGCACCACTTACTTACACGCGTAATTTCTTTTTTCGCTTGAAATTTGAGTTCCCGCCGCGCGTCTGCGCACATGCATGTCAGTTACCAGCTAAACTGTACTGGGGTTTACATGCCACCGATATACGATGAAAAGTACCTCGCCTTTGGAAAAAAGAAAAAAAAACAGGATCTGAGAAGCCTATTTCCCCGTTATTATGCACGGTCGCAGAATATTCCGACGAGAATCACCCAGTTAGAAGTGATAACCAGGCGATGTCCAAACAAAAAGACAGGCACCGTCTCGCTGTTGTAGATAAGGCTTGCAGCGTATGTCGTTGACGGTTAGAAAGTTTTTTGAGAGCATGGTACAACAAATAGAGAGAAAATTCATGGCACAGGACAGGCAGAGTTGGCACTACGATCACGTATATGGTGCGCTCTTCACCGACATTTTACCGCATGCATACCTGTTAACAATCTTGTATTTTCTTTACATATTTTTACGGCCGCTGACCGAGGCCAAAGTGCCTTCCGAAAAGACCGCCGTGACAACAGTAAGGCTGTTACTGGTGAGATCCCCGAATGCACGCGGCCCTTGTCTTGCGTTTCGCGTTATTTTCGTCGTCGTCGGTAAGGCCGCGCCAAACACCTGCATAGTCATCTCCCTGAAGTTCTTCAAGTCTTCCCTCGCCGGTTCCGATAGCATTTCGCCAACCTGATGTCATAGAGCACAAGGCATTCGTCTTCGACGTCGCATGAGAGGACTTCACTCTCGAAACCAATCCAACGCAGTAAACAACATCGCGAAACAGGCTATTCCGTAAGACGATTGCGCTTACTAAACACTGATTTTCCTGGTCACAGAGCAGTTATAATCAAGAAACCGCACAGAACCAATAAACGCAGAGTCCAAACGCAATAATTTGCATCCTCTCTATTTAATAGGTAAGCCTGAACCCATCAATAAAACACCAACGACCAACATAATCATCATGCCAACGCCAGCACTAGTCCTTTATGCGCGTATACCGTAGCTTGTAATTACCAATTCCAGAGCTGCCATTTGCAGGGTTTTCAAGTGGTCGTTGGTAATTTTTGGTATGCTGGTGTGCTGGGATGATATTTTCATCCAAATCGATTAAAGCATGCAAAGAGTTTTTTTCGCATCAACGAAACGAGAAAAATACCTTCAATCCCTGCTGAAAATACTGCTGTAAAAGGTCATTTTATGCGGTCTTAAACTTTCGCACAACCTAAAAAATAAAGTGTTCGCATACCGACAAATCATGAGATGCGTTCTTCTGTTATCTCGCTACTACCGCGTTATGGCAGCTTTTCTTTTAACGCCCATAAGATTTATGGCACGTCAGGAACAGCCACATAAAGGAATAAAGGTTGGAGCTGATAAGGAACCACTGATGTAATTTCGTTCTAGATGCACATACGGCGATTCTAGTTGCTGGTTAATGAGCATGCCCTGCCCAAAGAAGGCTAACTGAACGCGTGTGCTGCAAATAAAAGAGCAAAAAACCAAAGATAGTAAGTAGAAATAAAAGGTTGAACTGTTTTCTTCGCATTGGCTACCTTTTATCTTTACAAGCGATTGGAAGCATATGCACCTGCGTTTTTGTGAAACTTGCAGGCTATCCCAGCTCTCAAGCTACATATTAGGTAAATAAATGGCAGAAAATACAGTCGCGTAAACGACGCACATCTAAGGCTCTATGCACCCGTTAGGCCTCTTAACTTGTAAGGAAGTTGGGTTAACGATGAAGCTTTCAAATTCCTGCAGAAATTACACAAAATTCCTTTTTATTTCTAAGCTCCAAGATTTAAGCTCGAGATGCTTTATCCGAAAGGCTTACTTCGAACTTTGTATCGAAAAAACACCATGGCTGTCGAACCGAGAGACCTAAGACCTTCCGCTGAGATTTCAGAGGCTGGCGCACAATGTACCTTAATAGTACGTGCAGGCAATCATTTTCACGCTAATTGCGTGTGCTGTTTGCCGCTCAGGTTCCCCTTAATGACCGACTAGCATTGCATGCCTAAAATGGCTCGTACGTTCCGCCCCCGGCCACAGTACGACGTCTGATCGATTCAGGTTTATTTAAGCAGTGTGGTGGCGTAGCTGCCTGGTAGATACAATCAAGAAGTTGGTGTTTATTGCCCTTGGAAAGACCAAGAAAGAAAAACTATACATAGGTGACGACAGAGGAGGTCACCACAAGCACATCTCTTGAGTTTCGAAAATCGCAAATTGGAATGTAAGGCAAGGGCCAATTTGTTAGTTACGATGATATTGCTGTGAGGGAACACTGATACGCCTGCGCGCTTTCGGTGCCGATTTTTAACAGTGAATTTCAAACTTTTGAAATAATCTTTTCAATTTTCACGCCAATAATGGCCGCTACAATGAAGCAGTAAGAAGGCCTCCCGCGCTTCGCGCACGATGCAAAGAAGTTTTAAAGTTAAACTGACTTTTTTGACGTGCAGCAAAGGCGAGATGTTGGAGGAAGCTGTATATATTCATTTTTCTTCACAGGCTGGCTAGCTATACATCATTTCTATAGGATCAAAGCATCCTTCACAGATGTTTTTCTCTTGGATGCGGGCACGTAGTCGGATTTCTTACACTATGACGTCTCCAGATTTTAAGTCAACAACCGTACCTATTTTTGCTACTTTGGAGAAGAATGTCGCAAAGTTAAATACGTTTCTTCCGCATAGAAGTATTGGCAACCACCTTCGATCGCAAGCGCTTTTAATATTGCTATGGAGTAAACACTCAGGACTACGATACGGCGCCACCGCCCACAACAAACTGGTGCATCGGCGATGGGAGCCATCTCCTCAATCTGGTGCTCGTTCCCCAGGCAACAAATTTGCATAGACGTCTGCGCACGTGGTCTAGCAGTGGGAATTGATTCCTTCGGTCGTCTGCTCTCACGACTACTGGCGTGCTTCACGCGGGGTCTATTTTTATTCATTTGACGGCTCCGTTTCACTTGCTACTATCGCGAGAACACCTCACTCTAGAGATTGCGTGCGTCCGATGGGAATAAATCATGAGCGATGCTGTTAGCGTGCATGCCTAGCAGAAAATAACATAGGAAGAGAGCATACCATCAAGTGGTCGAGGGAATTTCGATATGTTGCGAAGAAAAGGAAAGGCCGGAGTGCTTATGTTTTCTAGTAAGGTAACTGTTCCTATTGGTTTCTAGTTAAAACACTCTTATATGCAGTTTCTTTTTTTTTTTTTGCTGTACTCAACCTCACTCCGAGTTATTTAAACACTTACCTGACGCTGATTTTACGATTTTTTTCCCTGCTCCTAACGCTGCATATATATTCAGGCCAGACATTTGGAACAAGTTTAGTTATACTCAGGTAGAAGGAGTTCTTATCGAACTTTTGTATTTGCCCTACTTTCCTCTGTACTGACTATTGCATTGTCTTTAGGAAGCTTGGAAGTCGAAGAGGATTCGTGGGTTGCGGGAACAAGTGCGCGCTGCATTGTTTTACCACAGAGGATTGTGAGACATGAACTGGGAGCCTGAAAGAAAACACAGCAGACAGCTGCCATTCAAACTCAAGCGACGAAAGTTGAAGCGGATTGATATGCGCTGTAGAATCATATATTTCGCGCAATTCATGGCAGGTTCAGGTGCCTTCAGGCAGTAAGTGTTCGTATAGAGTTCGCAACACCGATGCGGAAACTATTTCGGAGTGTTAAATTAAGCGACATAAGCTTCATTATGAAGCATTGGTAACTGCAAATATGTTGGCGTTAGCGCAGCCGCGTCACAGCAGTTCTTGAAGCACAAGATGGCCAGGTTGCCTACCTTAATCAAACGGAAAGAAACAATAACATGCAGAAGTTCAAACTCGAGACGCCATTATGCCTTCAACAATGTATACTGCTAACCGTCGGGTGCAAGGTCGCATGTAGCAACATAACCGACGTATTTGCGGAGCCTCCGATATCCATGCGTTCCGACAGCAGTCAACGAGATCTTCGCCGCGCGCAGTAAATTCGCGGTCCTCACGTTTGCCCCAAGAATTTTCCGTACCTCAAGGCACGTGCGACTAGTGGCGCAAAAGTATCCTTAAAAAGAAAAAGAAAAGAACGGAAGGAAGAAAGGAAAATTCTGCTAGGCTTAGATAGCCTGGCAACGCCGCTCGAAATTCAAGAATGACACGGAAACTTCGTTCCATTGCATGTTTGGCGCATTTACATGCTCGACCGCTTCTCTCGCAGGCTAATCCGTCTTCAGCAGTCTTCTTCTATTCTTGTGGCTCACTCTCCTTTTAATCTGTTCACAATCTTCTTGCACGTTTATGTCATCTTCTCAAGAGTTTCTGGCCTTCGGACCAGCAACAGAGCATTTCTCCTGTCTTGAGTGTTGGCTTGTCCGCGCCTTTATTGCGCTTATGTTCCCAAACTTGCCCTGACCGAAATTTTGGCAGCCTATACTCTGCTCCAGAACAGTCATAGGCAAGTGATCTACTTTAGATTGTAGCTTGCCGGGATTGCAGCCACATTTTCAGAAACTGTACATTAAAGCCCACAGGACTGCTTTAGTCAAATCAGCGCTAGGCGCTGCCGGCCGCCATGAACGACGGCAAAGGATAGGTTCGCATTCTTCAGCCAGACCGCCAAGCTCACCATGTCGCGCCTAAATTGGCACCTGCCCCAATATTATAGGAGAGAGTCATACCGTAGTTTGTGCGTGCACATCACGAAAACGTTCGGTGAGAACATAGAGAACATAAGTCACGCTATCAATGTCGGCTGAACTGGCTGGGAACGAAGAAAAAATGTAGAGCAGACGGTGATTACCCACGCCCACGCACGTGCCAAGCGATGCGGCCAACGGCCTCGCATCGTGAACCGAGACCTGGGCGTCGGCCTGATACTAGCCCTCTTCGGATACAAATGGCATCGCAGGAAGCCCGACTGTAAAGGAAAGTGAGCTTTTTCTTTGCGCAGTCTCGTGCGACGATATCATCGGTCAGGAACTGCTTATCTGCGCTCGTGTGCAGGTTGTCGTCAAAATTATCCGTGATATCTTCATGACGTACACACTAGTCGGTTCTACCGGCCCATCTGATCCTCTCTTTTGACACATTAGAAAGAATCTAGCGCCGAGCTGTTCCCATCATATGTTCTATATAGGGTCGCAGAGATTCCATATTTGCTGTAATGACATCCAGGCAAATTCATGTCATCTGCAGACGCAAGTTATTACGCCTAAAATTTCTTTATCAGTTATTAAACCGTAAACTAGCACTGGATGCCAACCTATATTTAAAGCCGCTTGCTACAAGGTTAACACGATATACTAATTCGCCGTCTTTAACGCCTTACTTCGCAAGGAAAACGCATTCCAATATTTTATTTTCCCAACTCGCCCCAATAACTTCCTTCTATCATTGAGTATGATTGAGGCGCATATTCTAAACTGCATGGATTTCCAGCCAAACTGTTTTTTTTTTTGCTTGTATTTCATGCGTGTACGTTATTAACCATGCTTAATGCCCGAACTCTTTTCTTTCTTCTATTTCATGCCTGTACATCTGTACTCAGAGCTTTTCCTTCAACATTTCAAAGTACCGCAGTTTCTTCTCTACTGTATAAATTCTACATCTTCAGTATTCCATTTCCTGTGCAACGGTTTTCGTGTTTTTTGATATGCTTACTGCGAACACTTTCCCTTTTTTATGTTCCATATATGCCTCTGCTGCTTTGGATTCGACCTGCAGGATTCCGCAAATAACTAAATAAATCGGAGCCACATCAAAGGAAAGTATGCGACGAAGTTCCAGGAAACAACCAGCGGTGAAGTTGAAACCTCAAGTCAGTAGTAGCTAGTGCTTTCTGAAACACAGAGACATGGCAGACCTGAAGCTCGCGAGTTCCGCGACTCTTCGTCGGAACCGAGAGACCGAGAAAAACCAGTTTGGCTTTGCGCTCGAGGAAGCTTCTGTTCAGCACGCGTCGGATACTTCTGGGGGTATCTAGACGCTTACGCTGCATCCGTGGAGATGTATTATTCATGCGGGCTTTAGGCATTGTAGTGGATTACTGTGTCGCAGAGTGCGTGGTTTAAGCGGGTGAACCCTCATATACCGCGACGTTACCATATACGCCGTTTGCTTGTTGTGTACAGAAAACTTCGCTTCCGCTCTCGCGTCCCCCGCGAAAAGAAATCTGAGACAGAGCGCAAATTCTTCCCAGGCTCTGTACATAATATAGATAGAGGCAGATAAATAGCGACTTGCGCTTTAAATCCGGGGCGGTGACAGCTGCTGCCTAACGGACTTTCTTTGAAAGCATCCTGGCAGTTTCTTCCTCTCCCTGGCTGGACTACCCTTTCGCCTTGCTCCATCAAGCCTCCAACCTCCTTTCACTTATTTTATTTTTTGAAAACTGACTGCACCTTGACCATATTTAAATTTCACGGCACCTAGGACAGAAAAAGAACAGCGCGGACACAGGACGACGAAGGTGAACGACACTGCGCCTGCATCGTTCGCCTTCATCGTCCTGTGTGCGCGCTGTTCCTTTCTCTGATGTCAAACCAACTAGCCCGCAACAGTACCCTTGTGCTACTCAGGACTTAGCACTGGCCTTATGTATTAGGAGCTAGGTGATATTATATGTGTTAGCAATAGATATACACCGTCGTCTGCCTGCATTGCTTACAACCACCGAAATATTTCGTCAGTGCATGCCGTAAAGGTTTTGGTGGGCCCTTTTTAATCTGAAGCACTCTCTACACTCTCAAAATTGACGCGTTTTATTTAGAATTTTCTCAAAAGATTTCTTTTTTAATTAATTTTTACAGTTCTATAAAGTTTCAGTGCTGATTTATAATTTAATTTATTTCGCCACTGAGTATTTTTTTCAGTTGTTTATGTTGTGTTTCAAGTTCAGCCTGTTATCTTCTCCGACTTCTTCATTTGTCTTTACTTGCAAGCTTCCTCCAAGCACCATAGGCTCCACGGCGATATAAGCTTTCCGCCCAATGAATCAGCTCAAATGGCCTCAATGGTTCTTCACAATGATTACTGCTCTCAGCCCCCCTTTTTTCAAGCGTCGGCCAACCCATACAACTTTGAATTTCTTCATTATTCGTTATTATCATCATCTTAACCTAGAGCTAGCCTACCGAGTGCCCTATGCCGTATTTCAAGCGTAGGATTTCTGGCAGACCTCAGGCGTAGAACAGAGTTTGCAACAAACCGAAGAAGCGTCGTGTATATCCCCGAGGCCGTTCCTGCACCATAACTCACTCTCTTATATTCGCCTACTGTTGCTAGTTCAGAGTCAACATGTCATGGCAAGCAACAAACGTTACATCTTGGGTGCCTAGAAGTAAGAAGTCATCAAAAAGGACGTTACTATCAAGTGGGACCTCTCGCACCGAGTCACGAAGAGGGAATTCACCCGACCCGGCCATCAATACAGAAATATTTCTGGACACGCCACCTAAATATATCAAATGTAAAAATAACTAGTAGTCCACCTGATTTCTGAAAATGTCTACAGACCGACTTTAAGTCCGTGTAAATTCTCACAGCAGCAATTCTAGACAAACGTGTTTTTCAACTGGAACGAGTTTATGGGCGCAATTTTTTATATATTGTAAGAATTGAGTATAAAAACCAATATATCCGCTGGTGTCCCATCGGCAGGCTTGCATTTTATTGCTATTAACGTTTTTGCTATCATCAAAAACGCTCCCAATTGGTTTTCTGCTGGAGCCTTAACTGTTTGCGTAAAAAAACGAAGACACAGAACGAGAAGGCACGACACGGGCGCAGACTATCAACTGAATTTTTATTCACATGAAGAGGCCTATATACGTATCTTCTACCCACAGTGAGACAAGCACAAAAAACACAACAATCGCGAAAATCAACCCGAAACACAATCAACCAACTAGCCCAGTTTACCGTTCTAATTAACTGTTTGATGTCAGTGGCGGAAAAACTTTAACCGAAAGATATTACGATGCATTTGAAAAATATACCATTATAACAGTACCTCAAAATATTCCAATGTTAAACATTTTTGTGAAAGAATGCTTCACATGAGCGAGCTATTCTTCCTTCCAGTGACCTACCCTTCCAAATGGGATGTTTGAATAATATGGAAATACACCTCATTTCATTATGTTTATGTTTACTTTGCTGTACTTTCCGGTGCTTCAGGTGGTTTTTAACGGGTTGTTAGACGAACTAGCTTCATCTTTTTAACGCGATAAGGAAACTACGCCGCCTAACCTGCAATGAAATGATTCCACATTACATAGATAAAAACGCGGAGCTTCGCTTTCCATGAGCACCAGCGTACTGTCGGCAAAAGAAAAAAAAAACAGCGCATGTACGCAGATGAGAAAAAGCTAATTTTCATCTAAGTCTCCTGAAAGAAATGTGTTCTGCTCTGCCGCGACGCTTAGAGGTAGCGCGTATAATTGTAGGACGCGGTGTCACGCTATATTGTGCTTGAAGCGATTCGTTTCCGCATAACGATTATTTAGCAACGCAAAACCTTCTTATTTCATCCTTCTTGTCGTTTGAATTTTATTTTTTTTTCCTTTGGCAAAGCCTTTCTTCCCTGAAAGGGGAAAAAAAGTACAGAATCGCGTAGTCTAGTGATTGTCCCATGAGATAAGAAACGAGCTTTTCACTACCTGTACATAGCTTCTTTGGTTAAGGCATGTATTTCTGGGCCTCTATCGATTGCTTCGAATGAGGCGAAATTTTGTGTGGCGCTCTCTGAGTTGCAATTCAAGAAAGCATTCTTCTATTGAACCAGAGGAAGCAGCGCTAGTAGATTTTGGTGCGTAAAAGTGGCTTTGTTGGAGTCTTAAACAAATAGAAAAAAACCGTGAAGACATATATACATGCTACACTTTTATTATTATGGAATTTATGCTTCAACCGAATGTCCTCCCGCCTTACTGAGTGTAGCACGTAGCGCTCAAATTACTGCGTGCGTTTTTATGCACACTTTTATTTAGAACTGCGAGCTGCCTTATTGCCGGATGTAAAGAAATTCAAAGCGCGTCTGGGTCTCCAGCATGTCACTCGATAAACATCATCTCCATTAAAACTTCTTTTTGGGAGAGATATCTATAACGGCTCCACATCCACTATAGTCTTCCACATATGTCAGCAATAAAATTCCAATAAAGAAGGGTGTCAGGTAGGTAGACATGATCTCGCCTGTTTACCGCAGGTATTCAGAGGCTTGGATTGGGAACAGATAAAGATAACAATTCATAGAGAATACCTTAGTAACCTACGATTCGCAGATGACATTGCCTTGCTAAGTCACTCAGGGGATGAATTGCAAAGCATGATGGATGACTCAGACAAGCAGAGCAGACCGGTTCGTCTGAAAATTAATGTTCAGAAAACCTAATTAACGTCGGAAGGCAACAGCAGTTTACAATTGGTAGCGAGTTAGTGGAAGTGGTAAGGGAACATGTCTACTTAAGGCAGACAGTGACCGCATATCCGGATCACGAGAGTGAAATAACTCGAAGAATAAGAATCTGGTGGGGCGCATTTGGCAGGTTCTCTGAACTCATGAGTAGCAGTTTATCAATATCCGCGAAGAGAAAAGTATATAACAGCTGTATCTTACCAGCACTTACCTGTTGAGCAGAAACATGGGGGCTAAAGAAAACGGTTCAACTTAAACTGAGGGCGATGCAACGAGCTCTGCCGAAAGGAAAATGATAACTGTAACGTTAAGAAACAGGAATAGGATTGAATGGGTCGGGGAACAAACGCGAACTAATGACTTCATAGTCGAAATCAAGAAGACATGGGCTTGGGAAGGGCATGTAGTGTGAAGGCAAAGATAACCGATGGTAGTTAAGGATAACGGACTGTACTCCAAGAGAAGGCAAGCGTAGCAGGAGGCGGCAGAAAGTTAGGCTGGTTGATGAGATTAAGAAGTTCGCGAGGATAGCGTGGCCGCAACAGGCAAAGGGCAGGGTTAATTGAGAGATATGGGAGAGGCCTTTTTCCTGCAGTGGGCGTAGTCAGGCTGATGATGATGATGCCAGTGCGATAGCAACCGGATAAGTGAAGCTGTCTAAACACGCGTGCACATATCTTAGCGAGGCTGCCGACTGCCGCCGCGTCCGCTCGCGGAGCCAACGGGTGCCTACATCAGGCCACGTGGTTCGTGACGTCACACTCCACGCCGACGAATCAGCGACGCCCGGGCACAGCTGCCAGCTGCCGCCACACTTGCCTCCACACCAGCGGCATGTGACGTGGCCTCCTGATGTCACACCCCGCGCCAACCAATCAGTGACGCTGCAGCGGACGCGGAACGCCGGCTTTTTGCCGTGAGGAAGCCTCTATGCTATCGCATAATGAATTACACTGTTAGAATTTGCTCGTCGGGACAGGCAGACTGCATGGGACCCGATCTCACGCGTGTTATGTCATACATCTTCGTAAACGTATTCCGAACCCGCAACCGAATACACTTCGTGTTTCATTTCACCAACTCACTCGGACAGAATCTCGTTTATAACCGCGTCTGTAGCTTATTGAACGACTTTATTTACAGCGCAATATTATGTTCAAGAGCGCATTTAAATACCTTTCGAAAAATGATTGCAGCTTACAGGAGGTCTAAAATGAAGTTTACTACTTTCAGCGATACTTTGAAGGCCTTAGGAAATTATCAATTTATGGCTTGTGTGCAAAAACCGCCTTTATGCGTCCTGAAACAGGCCAAGGACGCTTTAGCTCAAACATTTTTTGTTGTAATATTTGTCTCTTCTGATTTCTATTACCATCCAAGTTTATGCGGAAACCGAACATTACGGAACCTCAATTCCCTCGCACGCCAGTACTGTTCCAAAAATACCTTTTACGCTTATGCCTTGACACATTTGAAAGGAGCCGTGTTAGAGAAATTGAGTTTACTTCCGTTGACTGGAACCAGAACAATTTATGCCTAATTCAAACTTTATTATTTGTTTACCTTGGCCCTACAGCGCCCATTTGCCATTAAGGAGGGAGGGGTATAATACAAGTAACAATAACTGCATAAAATGCAGTTTAATGTTAAAGGAAAAGACAAAAACGCAGCGCAAATGTTTAAAAAATAAAATAGCGAAAGGCATGAAGGCAGCGCACGTGAAAAATGCCCGGGAAACTAATCAAACAATATTCTGATACCGTTTTGCATAGGTTGACTGCAAACACTTAAGATGTGTGTAGATATGTGGAAGCATCCCGTGTCCGTACGTGAAACGGCGTGACATGGGACAAATATGAATAGAATACGTCATTCGACGAAATATCTACAACTGCTGAAGGCAGTCGGTCCCCTGACGGATAGTTTTTGGGAAAAAAAAGAGCGGCTGAAAGCGATTGTTGGCCTCCCATATTTTCAACGTATATAGAGGCCGCTCAGTCGATTGCATTTTCTGTTATTTCAGCTTTCTTTCTTAAATTTTCTCCCGGTAAGAGAGAGAAAAACCTGTCACGTTAATGGTCAGGGAAAGGTGCCCATTAAGCAGCGATTATCTAGAATAAGGGGAATATTTCACGCCGAAGCACAAAAAGAACGACATAAATTGTGGCCATACTCTATTAGTGCAAATATCAACATTTCCGACTGCTGTCTGGCAAGTCTGTAGGCCAGGAGTGGCTGAATTATTCCCCTGCCATCTACATTACGTTCAGTGTGTGGGCTAAAGTGTCAGGCAATGCAGATCCAGCTCCGCCAAACCATCGCGCGTCTCAAGTTTCATGCTTTCCGAGGTGCTTTACTCAAATGCGCCTTCGCAGAGGAAAAATAAAAATTTGACCGGATGGGTTCGATGTCTGGTAACAGAGCCCTTAAACACGGGAGGAGTGAAAACGCCATGTCCGCATCTTTCTTTCGTCCATGTCCATCAGCGCTGTCCCCAGACATAATGCAGTGCATAGAGGGAACAGGCACGTTTTGCAGTCTTCTCACCTTTTCTTAGTTTTTTTTTTACAACTTATAATAAATTGTACACCGGAATAGACATGTCAAAAGTATTCGATAAGGTAAAGCTGTGAAAAAAAAAACAAAACAAACTGAACATCATTTTCGAAGATTCTGCTGGTTCCTGCTGCTGGTTCCGCTGTATTGAAGCTGATGAAATCACGTGTGAATTTTTACTCACTGGAACTCGAACACCTGCGGAAGTAAAAAAAAAGAAGCCACCCTTTCCATTCCTGACCCAAATGAATCGGAGCCTTTCTGATGACTGCATCAAAACGAAACTAAAACAGGTCACAGTGCGGCTTTTCCTCCTTTTTTTCTGTTTCATCGGGCCCTAACAAGAAGACTTCATCAACCCTGCAGTTTCCCCAAACGCAACCAACGTCAGGAATTCGTTCGAGGTAAGTTCCTGAAAGCTTGTGCGTTTCGCGACTAAAGAGCCGGTGAATCGGCAGATGAAAAATCAAACAAAAAAAAAAAGCTTCCGTACCGGGATGCTTAACTTCGACTTGCTTTTTTTGCTCTTCTTTCATGGCTATACTTCAAAACATATGAATAACATTCACATTCATTCGATGCTTCTTACATAAAAAAATCCGTAGAGTATGTCGTCATCGAGAGATGTGAGCACAAAATGCATTGCTGCAAAGGCATACTACTGTATTCTACGACAGCTCACAGGTACTGATAGCTGCACACGAGTCTTCAGGAGCGTCCCTCGTCAGCCACTTTTCTTTCTTAGGCTTTCCTTCACAAGCAACAGCGCAACCGTCTTTCTTTGCCGCTGTCATGAATAGTGGTGACCCGCGCGACCAGCGCTCGCCACCTGCCGAAGTGGAGGGGATGGTGCCAGCACGTGCTACCCAGAATGCTGGGACTTTCACCTCAGCCGACGTCGTCGTCACCGCCTCCGCCAACCATCGCTTCGAAAGGAAAGAAATTAGAGCTGGTTGCTGGCCGTGCTGCTGGATGGCGCCATAGGACCTGTTTTTTTACGGTTCACGCGCATCACGGAATGACAGCAACTGTTGGAAGCAAAATTCTAGAGGCCCGTGTACTGTGCGATGTCAGTGTACGGTAAACCACAGATGGTCTAAATTTCTGGAGCCCTTCACTACGGCATCCTTCATAGCCTGAGTCGCTTTGAGACGTTAAACCCCCCTAAACGATAAACCATATGCAGTGCAGTCGCCTTGCTTATTAAGCATCACCAAGACCGCGCGTGCGTCCCTCGGACTGCACGGTCGAACTAAAGCTCCTTCGCGCTGCGCAATGGCTTCGCCCGCCACGAGACCACGGAGACTCAGTTGCTGGCGCATGCGCTGCTCCTGCGGCAGCGCAGCGCCTAGGCACCGGGAGTGAACTGAAAGTTTCACCAAAGTTCGTTTAGGTTCGTCTTAGTGTTCTGCCTCCCTCCTGCGCCAAGGTCACCCGCGGCTTGCCGACAGCGCGAGCTAAAAACATTTCATGCTTGAAACTACTCGAAGCAGATAGCAGCTTTTCAGTGCTAACGGAAGTGGCGGTGAGATAGCGAACAATTTATTCTGAAATGAAAAGGCTAGGCAGTGTCTTGCGAGATGGAGGACAGGAAGGGAGGGAAAGAGAGTGAAAGGTGGAGAGAGCGGAAAAAATCAGTTGGCTGACCGAGGTTTTGAAAAGAGTACTTCTTCTGTGCAAGTCTAATCATCATTCCCAGGGACCCTACGGCCTTCATTATCATACGGCCTGCATACGGCCTGCATTAGCCAATAGGTAACGTACATGAAAGTCGAATTCATCTCACATAGTAGAAAGAAAATAAACAGACATGTTGCACGAATCAATCCCTTTCAGGGACACTGTTTTTTTATCTCCTCTTCCTTAAAAGCGGCGTCTTTTAAAACACGTGTTCACGTGACCAGAAAACACGGCTTAATCGCACAAAGAACAAGAATAGCTAACAGGAAACTATGCATGATTCCATGTGACCGCTATTGGAACATGCGCCTCGAGCCTTTTAGCTCCATAGAGCTATACGCGTTGCAGTGTTGCCTAGGTACTTAGAGTGTAAAATTGAGGAGCTTTCGGCATAATAAATATTTTAAAAAGCACGCAGCAGAAAAATGTATGCAGCGAGCAGGACATCGGAGAAGCGAGCCACCGAAACAAATTGGGCAGGCTTGCCAATAAACACCGCAAAAGATCGTTCGAACGGCGACCCAGTATACCGAAGAGCGAGGTGACTGGGCTGCCTAACGTCATCAACGAATGAAACGGGCACGACAGATAACCAGTGCGCCAGCAGCATCTGCGTATACACCGGTCGTAGTTGCGTTGAATGGCTTGTTCCGCAAACCTGCAAAAGGGGGGATCACTCGCCAAAAGAGCGAGGCATAGGGAAAGCGAAACCCTGTACCTTCAGTTAGTGCAGAGACGTTTTCTGTCTCTTTATCTCCACCGGCTACGCTCTTGGCAAGCTCTTAGGTCGAGTGCTAATTGGGTGATGGTCGTGCGGCGCCCTGGAAAGAGGACTCGCTGCGGTAGCACCCGGCATTCATCAGGCACTACAGGTCATTGGCCGTCCCGCGACACACCGCACCTTTCCTAAGTGGCCCGACTAATGCGCGCCCATTGAACCGAGCTGTCCATTGAAACCAGCGGGGCCGCTGAGGAGGCTTATTAGCGCACTCAGGAACTTCTCCTAAAGGGGACTCGATAGCTGAAAAGCAAAACGGGCTGTGGTCGCACTGGGCTGCTCTCTTGTGCCCGAGGTTGGAAGACTTGAAAAGCCGAGCTGTGCTGCGGGGAGCGCTGCCCGACGCCCGCTGCGGTATGCAAGCGTATGCTTGCAAACTACGTTTGTTTGTTTGTTTTTTCAGTAATTGCACAACTGGTAGCGCCAATATTTATCGCAAGTAGGGAGACGGGTCTCAGCGAAATGGCGCGCGCGCGATATAGAGAGAACGACGGCGTACTTCGTGAAGCGACTTCATTATACTAGCAACCTGGAAATGTCGACAGCGCTATATCAGAGAGAAGCGAAGCCGGAGCTGAGTTCCTCACGGTGAAGGCTAAAAAAACATCGGAGACAACGAACGGAAGCAAGAAACTAGCTCCGGCCAGCCGCTCTCAACTGGCAAGAAAAGAGTATCAAGAACAGGAAATGAAGGCTTGTTTGTGGGCGCAATGTACAGATACGCACGGACAGGCCGCAATAATGAGAACGTGTAAAATAAGGACCTTAGCAGAAGAACATGGTGTGTGTAAACGGGAACAGCGATGTGTGCGTAGCCGCCAACACGTCGGCAGCGTTAACAAACCACACGAATGTTCGGAGGAGTTCCAGGGAGAGTAATCAAGGAGCTTTCCTGGCGCTTTTCTATATCGCAGCTGAAAGCTACCGAGTTCCGGTACCGACACTTATCGTTTTTCTCCCCAGCAGATTTATTGCCAAGGCGCTCGGGAGCAATCATTATGTTAACGCGCTCCTTGTTATGACTAAGCATCAGTGAGCTAAAGTGCTTACGGGCTAACGTTTCAAGCTGCTACTTCCCATTATCTTGATAGTCAGTTATGTCATGAACTGTACACAGGAGAGCGTAGGAGATGCATATTCACAAGGTATGCACATTTGAGGATTACCAAAGCGACAAACCCATCACATTGATCGCGCACCTTTCTGTGTATGCTGCCGTAATGTATGAAATTAAAAAAAAATAAAGTCACGTTGTTAGTGATTGACATGTGCCATATGGGGTGCACCTGCGATCACTGGTTTTGGAAGTCAGTTTGTTTGGTGCTCTCTATAAAGCTTCCTCTTCAGTGTGTGATTAATAAATGGCATAGCCTAATTCTAATTACTGCCGTTGAATGAAGTTGCTCCTCGTGCACAAGCGCTGACAAACTGAGCAGTGGTCGTGGTTTTGTGCATTGCGCGTTGAAGCGCAACTGCCTAAATTGATTCTAAGACACAGCCTAACGCGATTCATTTCGGATATTTACTCCTGCATGAAGAGCCCCATCACCACTCAACGACGCAGGCACGGCAACCACGACCTGTCAAGTGAAGCTTCCAAAGTTAGAGGTCACAAAATTTGATTGCAAAGACTTGCCATGGGAAGAATTTTGGTAGCAGTTGAAGAAAGTGACTTAAAACAACGATCGGCACCTTCGACAAATTCGGATACCACATTCTGTGGTGACTGACGAAGGAGCCAGAGGATGAAGGGTCTTTCCTCCTCCACAACGCAGTGCTATCACAAAGCCTTCTGAAAAATAAAAATGCTTAGACAGCCAGGACGTCATCGTACTAGCTCACATGTGAAAGTCCTTGAACCCGTTGAACCTGAGCAAAGCGCCAAAGACATCCGGTCCCGCAGAAAAGGGAAACCACAGAAAGCGCAGTGCATTGCTCTCGTTATCTCTGGCCTGTATCCTTTAAAATGCCTTTTCTATATCTGCCACCAAGGCTATTCTGTGGCTTGTGAAATTCACTAGCAGTGTATGTCGCGTTCGTTGAAAAACACACCGGCGACCCGTAACTAAGATGGAGCGGTGCTGCTGTTTTTCGCTTCTAATGATGCGTCTTTGATGACTTCGGAGTTTCGAGACGTGCACCTTGGTGAGAATATCAAACGAAGAAAACAGGGGCGCAATTTGTGGACGGATTTCTGCCTCAGCTTGTTCCCTTGCGAACAGAAAGAGAAGGAAGGTATGGCCGCTATTTAACATAGATTTGCATTTGACCCATGACAGGCATCTACACCGCTCTAACGAGGAAAGTTTAAGACTTCCCTTTCACTAACATGTTCCTTATCCCTCGCGCAAAGCTGGGCAACCCAGGCTTTTCTCATGTCATGAGCTGAAGCTGGTAGTAATGTCTATCTTCCTTATCATTAGCATTTCCACTAGCTCTGAAAACGAGGAGAGGGATTATTTGTCCAGTAGCAGTAGTAAGACGCAGCATGGGAAATCTCGTTAACCAGCTTCGCTGAAGGAGGGTTCTACTTTTTTGGTTGCATTTATCCGGTACAAGCTGAGGGATCCCGACCATGCTAAAACGTCGCACTCACTTTTTTGTCCAACTCACATCCTCAGAGGCAATGCGTCGCAGGAAGATCAGAGATCCAATCGCGAAAGGTACGTGTAAAGCCGTGGAAAGTGACCGGACTTATTACTAAGACTAGTGGGGCCGTTATATTGCAACAATGTCATCGCTGGCAGCGCGGGTCAGTATCATACACCACTGTGCATGGTTGCACATTTCGCTTGCAGGAAGCTTGTTTTTTTAATTAAGCTTGCGGCCACTTGTTCGCGATACAATCGGAATCTCAGCGTATAAGGCTTAATAGTGCTTTGGTTGCCCCATTTTCTCAGCTGCTACGTTTTCTTCCGCGGTACTGTGAAGAGTGCGTGGAAGGCGTTCGGTTTCACCCATTCACCCATGAGCAAATGGGTGGCGTGAATTACATACAAACTGCACTGCCATTTGACCTCAACGTAGCATAAATGTAAGCGCCGTCTGTACAGATAATAGTACGATGCGTAATGCGCACTGATTGCGTATACTGCAGTTATAAATGGAACTCACCGCATGTATTATGGCCTAAGCGTAGGCTTTGTAAACGGACATGTCATTATGAAAGCGCTGATCTTTTCTGTAGTACTTGAATTAGCTCAAGTAAAGCCTGCGTTGCGCAGACTAGTGACTGCACTGAACGAATGCACATGATTAATTTGTGCAGGCCTGCCAAAGCCCATTCAGTAAAGTTTAAAGAACTATACCGTAGATTTTTCTCAATATTTCGTAACTTTCTGCTGTACAATGAATAATAAGGGGTGCAACAAAAGCTGTCACGCCCCCACCCTCATGCTTCAAGTTCACGGGCAGCCGCCGAGGAATGCAAGGTACCTCCAGTTTACATTGCCACCTTCGCGACCTGAACACAATCTCATGTAAGCCGCTTTTCTCTGAACCGCACGCTCGCGGTTACATGGCGTCGTAAGCCCTGAAAACCTTGCGTTCCGCTAAGCTTAAATGAGCACGTTGAGCAGACACCTGCAGACGCGTCACAAGCCCTGCTGCCCAGGTGCTATTCTGCTGCTAACCAAACTGGCTGCACCACCAATGCCGGTGTGCTGAGGTGCGCTAGCGTGACGCCCCTTAGCGCCTTGCCGGTAGCACTGAGCCTGCCGCCATACCCAACACTTCGGATGTCCACCGAGTCGTGTAACAAGGCGCGATCAGTCAGCAAACATGCTGCCACTCCATTCTAACGGCAGGCCGCCGCCATGCACTCCAGCTCCCCTAGTATGCCGACGCACTTTGGTCCAATGACAGACCGCTGAGCGCTAAAGCTCTTCATCCTCCCTGCTCCTACCCCGTCACTTGCCACTTGCACCTCCCCTGTACTCCAGCCCTCTGAATTTCTTGATCTGAACTCTGTTCGAGCCGTAGATTGTTCTAACGTTCTTATAAACTTTATACGATAGAAAATACAAGAGACGTATTCCATTAACCACTGATAGAAGTGTCGGGAAAATACCCTTTTTCTTATGACTTAAAAAAATATTAAGATATTGATACAACACGTGTCGTCCATCACAAATGAGGTGTCATTCATCACAACAATCATGACCATGACCTGTATACGCGCAAGGGTAACTTGCAGCAACTTGAAATATCCTGCGGCGGCATGAAGTACACTGAGCTGGGCTGTCTTCTACCTGCTCACACGTGCAGGGTCTTCAGCATTTTACAGCGACAGCTGTGAGTGCCTGAAACCGCGAAACCTCGGTCCCGGAGATGTGCGCATCACGCGCAACTGGAACAGCGTTCACGTGCACGCGATGGCCTGCGCGCGCCCGCCTGCACTAAGAAACTACTCTTTGCTTTCTTTGATTCCGGAGAATGACAAACGTCCAAAATTACAAGCACGACGGATCCTCCACAATATGTGCACTTAGTCAATTTTGAGACGCCAGACAGCTCGGGTGTACAATCTACCCCACTGCCGGGGCTGTTCTCTTCGCGCTATTGCTCTCTAGTACTCTGTAGTTATTTTGGGATGCTAAAATGTGTGACAAAATTCCGCACTTAAATCCTCTTGGAGGTTCACAACAGTAAAAGAGATCCACTGCGTAGTAATATAGATCGTGTTCATTAGTCCGATCTCGTATACCTTCGGAATGAACGCTTGAGAAATAAGAACCAATTTCCATGTGGCCAGTTAGCACACTGCCTCAGGCAATTAACGGTAACAGCCGCGCTCTGGCATTGAATTTTATTTTCCTTTTTTTGCAGCCCCTAGGCCGAGAAACAGTAATGAGGTAAGCGCAGCCGTATAAAATGTTCCCAAACCAATGAAGAAGATAGCATGTTGGAGCGTTATTTTAATGGAAACGTCCCTTTTATCACGGTAAGGCTTTCGCCATTCGTACTTTGAGTATGTCGCAAAGCGTTACTCAATTTGCTCCACATCAAGAAGTTGTACACCTCTGTAGGGCAGAAAAAAGTGTGAAACTCGTATTATCGAAATATGAAACAAGAAGGCTGCAGTACTTTTGTTGTATTTAAGCGGCTTTTATTTAAAATTCAATTCTCCTTTTGTCTTGACAATGTAGCTAATTTTCCTTAACTGTTAATAACTCGCTCGAGGTCAAAACTTTAAGGGTACAGCCGGCAATTGCTTGAGGCAGAGGTGGCAGGGTCGAGGAAGACGTTCGATGTCGATGAAAGACGTTAGAGAAGTGGGCCGTGAGCTTTTTGAAATATTCCGCTGAATGTCCCAGGAACGACAAGCAGCATCCGGCCTACTGACGCGTTTCCTTACTGCGTACGACCATGAGATAGTAGAGAAAGAGCGCAACTTATCTCCTCACTGAGCACTCAGATGATGTCGGCAACTTTTACTGAAATATGAACCCATACAGATATTTTCTTATGCGCGTGTTGGTGTCGGTGTAAAACAGGATCTAAATACTGGACGAATCTCATGAATGAGTGTGACCACCCCTGTCCTTGTCCTATTTCCCCCTCAGAGGGCTGTCAATAACTCTGTCGCTGTACATCATCAGCTTACATTTGGAAGCTAAGATAGAAATCGTGTAATTTAGTGTAAGCTATGTGATATATGCCAAATGAAGTTATACCGTAAACACAATTACTATACTGAACATTTGTCGCGGGTTGGTGATATTAACTAGGAAAAAGGATGCGTGCAAAAATGTTTTTTTCTCACCAAAAGATATTCAGCACTATCATTCCATCCCTGTGACCTATTTTCGTAGATATTCACTTTTTCCTGACTCACTCTCGAAGTTGTAGAAAGTGTGTGCGAACGAGCAAAGAAAGCTGGGAACTTTCCGCCGTACGTGCTGTGCAAGGTTCTCCATCAATAGGCAAGCCCTTTGTAACTCTCGTGGTGCGTCTGACACCTCTTGATCGATAAGGCTTGCCGCTGGAGAACGCTGCAATTCACGAATGGGGCCTGAATTCAGGACAAAACTAGGCTTAGTCACGTTGTCGCTCCGTAGGAAGCTGTTTTGGGGCGAGTTCTCTGATGTATCCTGTTCAACGTCTAAGCTCGCAGCTGAAGGTTGAGATGGCTTCGCTTGTAAGTTTTCTGCTCGCTTCAGGACCGCTCGCCCTACTCTCATGGCGATACGTAATACAAATGCTGCAGACAAACATTTAGAGGGCGGCAAAATGCTGGAATAAAGTTATTTGCAAAGACTTAGGTGTCTCCGATTTGCACTGAAATGCATGCGTTTGCCTTCCCTCTTGCAATCAAGATGTCTAATAAGCAATAACCAAGGAGAAAGCACTACTAGTAAGCGAGATATAACTCAAAGGCGACTGCAAGCACCGAACACCATGGGTTCTTTCAGGATTTTCTATTACAAAATGCCTTTGTTTTCTTAGGAGGTGTAATTTCAAGTAACATTTAAACCCTTTCAATACGCCTAGTCCTGCGCTACTTGAGTTGCGAAACAATGCCATTAGAACAAAGTTCATTGGCTGTAATGTTATAATTACTGAACGTAGGTTAAAGCAAGTACTTCCCTGAGGCTGAAGAAAAAAAATGCATTCTTAAAATGTTAACGGACCTACATTCCCTTCACCTCTGCCCTTTCCTTCACAGAAAAATACGCAGGCCTCGAGTCTTAAGATCTGAGATAGTGTTTAAATGACTAAACAATAAAAAAATGACGCCAAATCCTTAGAATGTGTCGCTTCCAGTGTACGTAATAGAGTCATCACTGAATGTGAGTGCTGATTATCTTTTTCGTTTCCACACATATCTGTGCCGGCGGTTAGTTCCTGAACACAGTTCTTCGAACTAAGCAGAGCCGCTGAGCGGCAGGAAAAAAAATTGATTGTGAGTTGTTCATCGTCATAAGTTGTCGAGAAAGCTGGGCCTGAATCTTCGCTCCTGGCGCTGAATGCTCCCCGAGTGTCCCAAGCTGCCGCCGGCGTCGCGTACATTACCCAGATGACGGCCCTGTGCGCAGACACTTTGGTCTCGTCGCTGCTTCTGCAGGCGTCAGTCGCTTCGGGAAACGAACGGCCGAATCGAAGCCTGCAGACGGTGCAAAATCAATCCCATTTGGTTGGAAATCTGATCTTCGTTACAAACTTTGGCACGATCGATGCGGTGCTGCGTGTCGAGAAGAGGAGGTCGGGCCCAGGGCGACTCGGCGTTTCTGATCCCGTTTTACGATGTCACGTTGCCGTGAACTAGCCAGATCCTGCGGATCGGCCACTGGTAGCGGCGTACGCTGAGAAACGCATTAAATGAGGCAGGGCTAATGCGTCACAAGGTCCGGAACAAGAAATACGCGCCTAAATGTTCACAATAAGGGGAGCGGAGTTCTGCCGTTCGATCATGTTCGTTTTGATAGGGTGGAAATGGGGGAGCACCGAACGGGACCTCCGGGATTTGGTGCGAGATACATCAACGCTCCCGGCGCACGGTCGGTGGACCCATTTGGACTTGGCAGAGACAGGGTATTTTTGGTCAGTGCCGTCGGGCTGGGCTTTGGACGCCTGATTTAATGGCCGCCCGCGTGGTCTCCGGTCAGCCAATTTCGCTCTCGGTGTTTGTTTAGGGTTGTCCTTACGCGAGAGCCGGTAGCTTCTTCACCCGTCCTTCGGCACTCTACCGGAGCGCACCTGAACGCCAAGCTCGTATACGAGCTGTCAGAGACGATTACAGGGCAAGCGCAAAGCGCTATCAAGCTGACGCTAGGCAAAAAAAAAAGAAGTAGAAGAAAAGCAGCGCCAATTTTCTTAGTTCTCAGAGTCATTTTGCCAAGCCTCGCCTTCTCTCACATCTGCAGGGTACGTACGAAGACTCGGAACACTTGGAAAGTGGACTGCTTGACCGTTTGCGCGCCTTGGTTAACGTTACAGCGCTGATAGCATTCGGCGAGAAATACACGGAATTGGAAGCGACCAGGTTAAGGTAAACTGATGTTAGGTTCGTAAATGGCGTGTTTACTGAATCTGTGCGCTGAGCCTTTCAAGTAGGCCTCGCGCCATACGCAGCTGTTGCCGCCGCAACGATGTTCAGCTCTCTACGGCCAAGTTAAAACCGTCTCTGCTGCGTAACATCAGCATAAAGGAAATGAACGCGGACGCTTATGGCAGTGCGAGAAATTTGCGCTTCACCATTAGCTTGCCCGCAGAGTTAATCGGCTTGGAGGGCGAAGCGAAAAAAGTGAAATGGATGCCGTTGCCGTCACGTCCGTTCCTCTAAGCGAACGTCTTCGGGGAGCTGACGAAGGGGGATGAGGGGAGCGTGACGGCTTTCAGAGTTTTCTGAGCTTTACGGGATGCGCCCAGACATCTGCGGGTGATTTTCACCAGCTGCAAAGAGAAGTGCCACATGCCATTTTAGCCCCCCCCACCCCCTCCTTCTTTCCTTTTTTCTTGTTTTACTCACTTTTGTTCTTACTTTTGATGCCTGCTCACTCGGCTATAAACAACACGCAAAATTCAAATCTCTTTTTCTTTTTTTCCCCTAAGCGTTGAAAAAAAGGAGGAATAAAAGTTGTATTAAAGCATGAAACCGTTCTCTTCTACGTAGAGTACCGTCGTGCTGTAATGTAATTTCCCTTTCCAGTGATGGTATAGAATTTACAAACTCTGGCTGTGGTTTTTGAAGTTATTTTTGTTGTAGTTTAAGCACAGATGATATTGGTTAAAACAATATGTTGCTTTAAATATTCCATTGCTCTGTAAGTACTCCGCGATGGTGATCTAAAAGTATAAGTTCTTATTACATGCCTAGTTAATTTCCTTCATATTGGTAATCAGCCCTACCATTCTGATAACATATACAGACACATTTTTCGCTCGAATGTCTAGTTCGAGGAAAAGAATAGCGCATGCTTCATGGCATGCTTCGTGCGCAGTGAGCTCCTAGAACGACTTAATTCATTCATGCCGTCTGCCGCCGTAAATACAGCAACTTATACTGATGCAATTACAGGTATGTTAGCTGCAGTTTATCGAGCAATTAATTAAGCTTACGCGCCTTATCACTGCCTAAATTCTGTTCAAAACTGTAGTTTTAAATTATGCATCTATATAAACGATATAGTTACCATTCCTCAAACTGATGATATAGTATTATATGCAGACGATACGAATGTATTCTTCTCTGGAACAAATCTTAATGAACTTGAAAACACTGCTAACACGTGGCTACTAAATCTTAGTGTATGGCTAAACTTAAATAGTCTTGAACTCAACGAGAAAAAAACTAAATTTATGCTTTTTTGTGCAAAAAACAAGCCAATAGATTACGATTTTAAGCGTCGCTACGGCTCTTGCTACCTTGAACGTGTCAGCTCCCATTCCTTTCTAGGAGTTAAATTCCATGACAACCTAGGCTGGAGCGACCACATAGACCACACCCGTGTCAAGATAGCGAGAGCTATTGGTATGCTTTCCCGGCTTCGAGATCTTATACCTTTCTCGCTGAAAATACAGTTGTATTTCTCTCTTATCCATTCTCGCATCAGTTATTGTCTTCTTATCTGGGGTACTTGTAACAAAACTGACTTAGAAAAAATATCAGCCCTGCAGTCGCGTGCAGCTCGGTTACTTTTAGCTGCAGGAGACAACACAGATAGTTGCTCGGCAAATACACAGTCTCGAATGATCCCTGTGAAAACCATGTATGAACTCAAAATATGTGTGTTTATTTATAACGAAATAAAAACAAATTACATTAATTTTTTTAACACGTACCTAAATAGATCTACTGGTTACAGCTTGCGTCAGACTTCTGTTGTGGTAAATAGGCCTCGTACTAACTACGGAACACAATCAATTGAGCACCAAATCATGTTGATGTGTAATTCTCATCCGTTTGTAATAGATGCTGCTAAAAACAGTTCCACGCCCAGGGGTTTTAAACGCATCTGTTCGTCTTTCTTTTTGTTTAACGTTGTGTCCTAGACGACAAAGTGCTTACTTCTGGTTCCGTTTGATGTAATGTTATGTAGGTTCGAACAACCCTAATGTATTGCATTTCTGTACCATTTTTGTATATGATTTAGTGCTTATTATTATTTTATTATCTGTATATATTTACAAGAACTGTTTATGATGCGTCTGTTGTGTAAGTGATGGCAAAGACAGCCTTTTTTTTTGTTGTATAATGCAATACCGCTCCTGCTGCTGTACCCAGACGAGGACAAGACCCAGTCAGGAGGTTCAGCACCTCCTTTTGTCTTGCCTCGTGGGCAATACCTGTATGTTGCCCGAAGGAGATATACACAAAAAAACAAAAAACTCTAACACTAGCGAAGCATCAGGTGCGTTATGAGGGACCCTGTAGGGGAGGACTCCGGATGAAATTTCAGACCACCTATAGGGTTCTTTGACCTGCACTGACATCGCACGGCACACAGACGTTGCTGTATTTCGTCTGGATCAAATACGGCCGCCGTGGCTGGCATCGAACTCGCTTCCTTGTTATCAGCAGCTGAACACCAAAGCCACTGGGCCACCGCGGTAAGCCCAAAATTTTTTTAGTAACTAAGAAAGAGATCTCAGAACACCATGTTCATTGAGTAAAACAGAAAAAAAATGCTAGGGAACAAAAGACTGATAGTGAACTGACGCTAATAATGTCGCTTACATTAACGCTGAAGAGACAATACATTGAGCTCTATATTCACCTATGCAACAAAAAACTGCAAACAGGCGTTACGCTATTGCCTAATTTCCAGAGAAAACGAACACTGGGAGATGAGATGGGATACTCTTTTCTGTGTTTCGAGTAACTCTGCGATGATGAGAACATTAAATTGAAGCTCTTGCCAATAATGAGGTATTGCATAACCCTATTAGTCTGAAATAAAAGTTGCATCTCTTTTATAGAGTCAGCGTCAAGATGACACCGCATAAAGAACCAGCCATAAATGTTCTTTTGCTGCTGTGAAAATGTTCCTAGAGAGAGGCAAGTAAATTTTTACTGAGAAGAATAATTGGCTGGAGTTTTTCATAGTGTCGTTTTAGGACGTCGTTTTCTTAAGAACCTTACACGATGTGTGCACTGCCGCACGCTAGAGTTACGATACGGCATACAGTGCGTTCTGGCTCACTGCTTACGCTTTCTATATTGTGATATGGAACGAGACTGCCTATTTGGCAAAGAACAAATTAATTCATCTGGATATTAGAATTTTCGCTCATCCGAATGTTGAGCATAATCTAGATGCTCTGACAGCTTTAACTAGCTTGTGCTGCCACTTCAAGCTTTCCCCTTTTCGGTGTAAATAAAGATTGATCGATTGATTGATTGACTGATTAATTTATTAATTAAATAAGTGATTGATTGATTTAACTTTTATTACGTAAGAAACAACACTTCAATGAAATCCCGGCGTAGATGTGTAGAAGCAATTTTTTTAAGAAGTCGCCGATACGAAATAATTTGGTGCTATTAGACGATCAACATCAGTCGGGCTTCGATGCCACTGTAAATCTATGTGATGGTATCGCAAACACATATTTCCAGTCCGTTTTCATTTGCCGTTTATGATGGGGTGAGGCTTTAGAAGTAGTAATATTAAAATGTGCTCCAGGAATATTATAATCGAAGTACGGTAATGAAACTTAACACAAATAATGCACACAAATCATAGTTGCAAAACGCCCAAATATGAAAAGAAATGTTTATATATTTTTTAAATTTTTTTAGACAGTTCTATCCTTTTCTATGAAATGAATCTTCATATAACGATATAATTAGCAGTGCGGGAACGCAAGTTTTTTTTTAAAGAAAAACCTGAAACTAGAGACAAAAGCCTATAATAAGAACACCATTTTCTAGAATCTTTCTTCATTTTAATTTTGTTAAATGAGCAAGTGAAAAGAAAAAAACTCCTAGAAAATGTAATTTTCCTTCTACGCTTCTAATTCTTGTTCTAAGTTTATAACACAAGTGTGCCTTTCAGGGCTACAAACCTCAGCGCCATGTGACGATCCAATTTAGACAAGGCGATGAAGCTATAGCGAGGAAATAAAATAAATACATAAATAAATCATAAACATTTTCTTAACAAATTTTGCGCCTTTTGTCACTACTGTTTCTCTGCATTCTTTGTGCCAATTTTTATTAAAGTCGCTGCGATCCTGCAACTGCTGCGGCATATTTCACTATTACCATTTCAGAAGTCTCATCCACCTGAACGGGTCGCGGCACTTCAGACTGGCTTAGCGTTAAGCCGGACATTTTAGGAAGCAGACCTGTTTGGGGTCAATCTGCTGAGAAGGCATAGGTGCTCTCAGCTTTCAAGATTGGGAAGGGCGTATATCAACAGACTGCAAAGCAAGTGTTTGTCTATAGCTCGCAGGTGACGCACGTGTCGACTTTTTCTTGGAGATTATTTACTTTTATATGATCTTCTGCTCATTTTACGTTACTCAAATGATGGAATCTGAAATAATTGATCTAGTCCGCGCCTCATAACGAGGCTGTTTGCAAATGCCGCGCGAATACACAGATGCTTTTCGCAAGCAGTCCTCCTGCACTGGTGTCCCACCTGAAGAAGCGCCTTTTTACTTCTTCGTATGTATTCGCACACTAGTCTCTTAACTACCATGCTTCTCAATAAGCTTGGGCCGGTTTTTCTCCCGAGTCCGCTGAGGCGGTGCACGAGTGGTGGAGCCGATAACATCTCTGGCAGGTCGCCTAAGCGTGCCGCCGTGCTCTGCAAATACCCAGAACCACGCATGGTTGGCATGCTCGATAAATGTGCTACCATGGTGCGGTCCTCAACGATGTTTCTGCGCTAAAATCTTCAATCATAAAACCAAGGTCCATATACCGGCGCAGAGGCAGGAAGGAAGAATGAAGAGTCCTTTGCGCTCTCAGTGGCAGTTGTTCGTACTTGTACGAGGAGAAGAAGGGCTGACGTTGTCTGCACATGTTACACTCATCGTACTCTGCCTATTCAACGCTACGGGTAGCTCTGCCACGGCCACTTGGAAAACGTGGGCGGCAGGATATTCAGTTGAGGCATACGTTGTGTACACAATTTCTAATGATATGAGCATAAGTAAGACTAGTCAATGTTTCAAAGCAGACTCCAGAAGCGATTTTACATATGGAGCCCAAAGCTCAAATTTGGCATGCACACTGCAGCAGCGCCACGTCACTCCCCTGGCGGCGAGAGGCGAAGTTGTCAGCAGCGTGCAGAGACGAGTTAATCTGTGTCAAATGCGCTGAGCGCGTAATATTTTTGCACTTTTGCAATGGCACCAACATTTTCGTCTCCGCGGAAAGCTGGAAGTCATTGCATGTATTTAAGAATAGTACTGCAGTCGGCTCAACTCACGAAGATCTGGAAACCATCCGTGGAATTTTACCGCTTCTCAGGCAAATGGTACAAAAAGCAGAGGCAAAGTGTGGATAGCACAATCCTCGAACATATGGCTTGCTGAAGGTGTGGATGAGCTCAGTAATTTTTCTCGAGCGCGCGAACGCGATGCGCGTCTTTAGTAGGCAGGTTTAAACGATTATGATTGTAACGCAAAGAGAAACAGGATGCATAGTTGAGCTAGTTTGTATTGATCCATTTCGAATTAGCAGCGTGAAAACACGGAACGCAAAGGGAAAAAGTGACACCCTCTCAGTACTGTGTGCGTGTCGCTTAAAATTATTCATGTTTGAGTGCTTCGTGTTTTTCGTGGTGCTTCTCACGCAAAAAATGACACTTCACGACTCTTGGCGGCAGTTTTCGTTTCGTTTGTAGTTATTACGAGATCATCATAGCGCCACTAGTGATTGCTGGCTTTCCCTGATAAGCAGAGGCGGCGTCAGGATATGCAGATATTCCCAGTACGTTGGCACAGGAGTGGGGGATGGGGGCAAATTTTGGGTATGTGGGATGGGTCCCGACATGTTTTCCCACGAAGGTAAAATAAAAAAAGGGCAAAACGCAGCGACGAGAGCTTCACATGCTTCACGAGAGCTAACAGACAAATGCACGGACTACTTCTTAACAAAATAAATTCCTCGTTAGTGACATAAAGGATGCTACCGCAAATTTCGGGAAGTGGCGCCCGTCACCCCTCACCTCACACTGGTGTCGTCACTGCTGCTCACTGCTGGTCACTGCTGCTCGAATCGAAGTGGCGTCAGCTGATTTAGGAGGGCCAACATACTGTCGGCGGCTTTTTAAAGCTAAATAATAACGTTAGGTAAACCAGCAATTCGTTATCATTAACGTTCAGCAAAAGCTTTGCTGAAGTTACTTTTTTTTTTTTTCAGTGAAACCATAGTGCGCTGGCTTCAAACCTTAACGCTCGTTTTTAATTTTATTATGCAGTTATGCTTGTATTACGGGTGACAGCGCCTGTAAGGCACTTTAATCATCTGGATTTCAAGCGGGAGTTGAATGGCCTTCGTGATAGGCAAGGCGTCTTTGCTTTAGCAGTGAATGAATGTTTCTTCAGCTCTGTGATTGCCTTTTTGCTCCGGATAACGTTGCTAAACTTTGCAGTTGAAAGAGTAAAGACTAGGACTAATTGTGATTCCTTCTTAGAACCGAAATAGCGCTAAATGCGCAAGGGGCCAAAGAAAAAAAAAATACGACCATCACAGGACGCAGCGCTTACTTGGGTTTTTCCAGGTGTGGGCTGCATTCGAATTCCACTCGGTAAGTCGCTAAATTGCCTGGATACGTGACTTGTTTAGATGCGGGCCTGTGATCCCTTAGTCTTTGAGGGAGGCACCTACCCGCCTGCCCTATAGTGCAGACGGGTCCTTCACTGGTCGTTTTTCTTTGCTCTATCCTTTGTCCCTTTGTGCAACCTGAAAATTTAAAATTGGTTTTTGAGGAAAGGTTTTTGAGGAAAGTAACTGTCTCACATCTCGGCGGACACCCGAACTGCGCAGTAAGAGAATGTGAGAGGGAAAGAAGAAAGCAAGAAAGAGGTGCCATAGTGGAGGGCTCTAGAACAAGTTCGACCACCTGGGGATCTTTAACGTGCGCTGACATAGCACAGCACACGGGCGCCTGTTGCGTTTTGCCTAAACGCGGCCGCCGTGGTCGAGTTCGAAGCCGGGTGCTCTGGTTCAGTAGACGAGCTCCCTGACCACCAAGCTACCAAGGCGGGTTTGCAATTTAGCGCTATTTCGGTTCTGATGATTTTGTAGTTAATTTTTTTAGAAAATGTAGTAAAACAGTGCGAGCAGAGCGTAGAAATCGCGAAACAAAACGTGCACTCTTGTGCAGGCACCGCCTTGCAAGGGAAAGACCCGGCCAACTCAGCTCCCACTTTATGGCATTTCTCGCCAGCGAGGGCGCCAACTTCTCTTTCCCGAAGCGCCCTCTGGACGTAGTTGGGATCCCTACAGTTCAGTTTTCTGCCAGAAAATAGGCAGCGTCTCTTGCTCGCTCGCTGCATTCCACGCTCAATTCTCCGCAGTTCTGCTCGAGTAAAGCGACTTCAGTTGATTCGTTCGAATCATATACTATAGCATTTCATCAGATCATCTCTCCCCTTTTCGTTGCCTGGGGCCGACAATAAAAATAAAGCAGCTCTCTCCCTTTCAAGCACACTGAACTAGCGTCATGGAAGAGGAGGAAATGTTATGGAGAGCGGGTGCTTGCTCTCTCAGCGTGCTGTCCTCTTTGAGTACGGTGAACGGAGGGGGTTTGTGGTGAGCAGCGCACTCGCCTTACGTACTAGGAGCACATGCGCAGACTGTGGACCAGTGAGGCACACGTGTTGTCCTACTCTCCCTATCCGGCACTGCACTTCCTCTGCGCATGCGTCATCGTAGGAGGGAGGCTTAGTAAGGCCGGAACGTGGCGCACAAAAGCGAGACGCCCTCTCCAGCTGCGTCAGTCCTTGCTAGACGCTAGACCGTACTGAAGGGGAGCTCGCCGTACAGAAGGTGTGGCATACAGAGCATTCTTGTGCTCGTCGTGCCAGAGCAAGAAAACCGCCCGTCCCAAGTGAGCGTTGTTTAGAAAGAGAAGTGCACGTTCCGACAGAATGTCGACGAAAGAAACAAACAGCCAACTAGAGGTCGTACCACAAGAAACAACGCCAGTATTTCAGATACTTTTCGCTGGCCAACCAGTATTCAGAAGAGCGCTTCTTCGAGTATCTCTCCTGTGCTAATTGCAAAGTGCGTATCTCTCCTGTGCTAATTGCAAAGTGCGTGACTGACTCTTACTTTTTCAGTCATTAAACCAGATGAACTGCGGGATTCACATTGAAACTATTTGTCGGGAAAGGGTGGCGACCGGGTACAAAGAACGTTAGGGGTCCGCTTTCTCTTCGTTCTGTCTTCATAGTGTTATGCCATCATTTTTGCACTTTTTCTCAGTTGCTCCAAGAAGGGCTCGTTTTTTATGGCCATTTTAAGCGCGACTGGTGACGTTCCCGTAGCACTATTATAACAAAAAATAAACTGATACTCGAGTTTGTGATCGTATCTCTTGAAAGAAGCTGCCTGCTCAGGCCGGCTTGGTATATCCGTGTCGCTAACAAATTTGTTGCAGGTGAAGTTACATATTTTGGTACCTGGATATAGTGTTTAAGTTGTGGAAAGGATCTCTGATCACCTTACTGTCAATGTTTGCTTGCCCATTGTCGCTTTTATTCAATAGAATAACCCCGTGGAGTATTCTTTCAAAGGCTACTCACGTGCATGCGATGTATTTATTACGCAACATTTACAAACATGCCTCACTGATTTTTCAGATGACGATGTGAACATACTTTGGCGCCGTCTTAGAGAAATGTGCCACTATATTGTATAGACAACTTCGTGTCGAGCAAAAAAAAAACTAGTTAATAGAAATACACTGTGGAGGACGCGTGAAATAATCCACTTAAAGAGAAGGATAAAAAGGTTAAAGAAACGGTGCTTCCATTCTGGTTATCTAAAGATATTAAAAAGAAAACCTTGCATGCGCAGTACTTTCTTCGAAAGAACACTACATTAATTCAGTGCTGCCAAACCTCAAAGTAGAGGACCCAAAAGAAGTTTTGGAAATATGTAAGCGAAAAAAGGAAACCAGCGCCTCAAATTTCTGTTGATGGTTCTAGAATTACCGATCATAGCGACATTGCGTGTCATTTCAATGATTACTTTTGTAGTGTGTTTTCCAATTCTTGTATCTGTACATCTAATGACGCGGTATTTCATCCCTCCGATGTGAATTTTACGCATACCCTGGAGTAGTTGCTATGCTACTAAATTTAAAAACTAAAACCTCGTGTGGTCCTGGCAACCTTCCTAACCTGTTTCTGATTCGATATGCTGATTGATTGCAAAGTTTCTTGTTGTTATATATCGCATCTCATTACTTCAAGGGAAATTACCGAGTGAGTGGAAGATAACCAGAGTTCTGCCCGTACGCAAAAGAGGTGACCGGGATTTGTTACAAAACTACCGTCCAATACCTTTTACATCATCATGTAGTAAACTAATTGAACACATTATTGCCAATTAGATTAATGAATTTTTGGATGAGCACTCCGTTCTCTCAAACCTTTAGCACGGGTTCTGAAAGGCTTCTCAACAATTACACAATTAGTGACAGATTAATTAGCGACATGATTTGGTAAGAACGGTCAGATTGACGCAATATTTCTAGATTTTATCAAAGCTTTAGATTGAGTTTTGCACGACGAACTAATGATAAAACTCAGACGCATTGACCTACCGGACATCTTGATCATATGGATAACTATTTAACCAACAGCTATGAGTTTCTAGTAGTTAATGAGCGACAATCAGGCTTCCGATCGGCTCCGGGGTCCCCCAAAGCAATGTGCCAGGACCATTACTGTTTTTACTGTATGTCAACGATATTGTCATCGTAATTGATCTTAACGTGGAAATCAAGTTGTTTGCGGATAATAGGGCGCTGTTTCAGGAAATCGCTCCAATTAACCACCAAAACCAACTTAACTGTGCTCTTGCAAACGTTTTTGAATGGTGCGAAAAATTGAATGTGAAGCTCAATGCAGATAAAACCATCTTTCTTCGATTCTCTGTCCAAGAAGCTCCGCTTTCCTTTACGTTAAGGCTAGGCTTGTCTCCATTGCAGAAAGAGACTAAATATATAAGTACTTAGGTGTCACGCTTTCTAATACTTCATCTTGGAAAGTACGTACAGAATACGTCGGCTCATCCACTTTCCGTAAACGATGTTTTTAAGGCACAATCCTAAAAATTCACCCCATAGCGTAAATTACTGGTTACAATTCACTAAAAAGACCAAAACACGAATGCGCATGCGTTGTTTAGGACCGGTTTAGTAGACACAATATTGCCCGTCTCGAAAAGGCGCAAAGGAAAGCTGTAAGGTGAACTTACTCAAAATTTTCACCACCTGTCTCAACCTCTGAAATAATGCAGGCTGATGACGTTCAATCTCTCGAACAGTGAAGGCAAAATTTACGTTTGCAGTTTCTTTTCTTGCTTTGGAATCAGGATCTAGCAATGAAGCCATCACCTTATCTGTCTCCTTTAACGTCGAGGCACCCTTGCCGCCATCATCCAAATTCGCTGACGCCGTATTTTGCTGGAATAGATTTATTCAAATTTTCATTTTTTTCCTCGCACTGTAGGCGATTGGAATGATTCTTTACTGCCTCTCGCCGTGCTTTGCTACTTCGATATTTTATTAACTTTGGTTTGGTTTATTGGGGTTTAACGTCCCAAAGCGACTCCAGCTATGAGGGACGCCGTAGTGAAGGGCTCCGGAAATTTCGACCACCTGGGGTTCTTTAACGTGCACTGACATCGCACAGCACACGGGCCTCTGGAATTTCGCCTCCATCGAAATTCGGCCACGGCGGCCGGGATCGAACCCGCGTCTTTCGGGCCAGCAGCCGAGCGCCGTAACCACTGAGCCACCCCGGCCGGGGGCTTTATTAACTTTGTTTGCATTGCTTTGCTTATCTTTTTGCGCACCCTGCTTGGACCTGTACAAGGTTTGCAGTTTTAAATTAAGAAACTAGCATGGCCACAATGGCGTGCGACTTATTATAATGTCACGCTGGGGCCGGTGTCTTCTGCTAAATATATTTTAATACTGCGTTTTACAAACACCCGAAAGCTCTGAACTACCTTAGAATTGCCTAGCAGTCTCTTGCACACTTGATTCTGCATCTAGGACGCATAGCCGTATTTAAAAATCTTTTTAATGCATATATACTAGACGAAAGCATAGTCATTTTTGCCGGAGCACCTATTTTTATAGCTCTCTGGCTTTCAAAACGCTCGCGCCTCGTAATGACCTGGAGTGACGAAAATGCAAATAGCGAAGTCATGTTTCGGCTCATTTACGCTCCTTCCTGTAAACGTCACGATTTTACAATGGCTGCAAGAGATCGTTAGCATCCAAGACCGCAGTGGCGTATACGAGGAAGGCGGAGCTACCGCACCTTTCCAAAGGAAAAACACCCCTCAAGACGAAGAACTCAGGAATAAAAAAAAAGAATTATTCATCTAAGATATGAAAAAGAAAACATGGGCATCAAACGACATCATAAGGTCAGTTTATATTCCGCCCTTCTGTAGATACATATTTTCAAGACAGCAGTTGTCGCAGTAAAGAAGAGGGAACTTCGCGGTGGCTTTCTGGTCCTTAACGACTGCAACTTTCATTTAGGCATCCGATTAATGCGGAAAGTATACTGCAAGACTTTGTTTGTTTTAATTTTTTTTTCGTGACGTTATAAAGACATGGTAGCTGCTGGGCTTTCCGCCTTGAAAAACCTTACTGCACCTTGAAAATTCTATACTACAATCTAGATCCATTAATCTGGAAATATTAAGCGCTGCTCTTCTAACTTCTTTGCTATTTATTAGCCTCAAGCACTTAACACTAGTTTTGTTTGCAGAACCAAACTGTAGCGTCAAACGGTTCGTTGTGGCGAGAGAGAGAACAAACTTTATTGAAACTGCAGGTTTTCTGCAGCCTCCCGGAAAGAGTACTCAGTCTAGGACTCATTTCATGCTAGCCCTCTCGATCGGTTTAAGCTGTTTTCGGAGCCTGTGGCCAAAAGAGCGGTTTGTCAGGGGGCGGGTGTAAGAGGGGGTTTACAGCTGAGTATGGACGACATTCATATCTCATAGAGAGCCTAAGGTGTTTGGTCTGCATTTATATAAACTTAGTATACGGCATTCACAATCGGGGAACTTGTTTCGATTTAAAAAAAAGCCTCTTTTAAACAGAGTTCATTTTTAGTAGTGGCTGTGACTCATCTAGTAGTGGTCGCGTCTGAGAACTAGTCTTCAACACTACATTTTCTTCGCGTTTGCATTTGATTTCAAGCCATCTGGGATCTAAAAATTAGAACAGGTCACGAACAGACCGAGGAAGGGGGGAGCTATGTAGTGTAGGGCTGCAAGTTGTCATGTTTCTTGCTCATTTCGCGTCAAGCAGCCTTCAGTACAGCCCACAGCTGCTGTTCGTCCAGCTGTTGTGAGGGCTGTGGAGGTTCTATTCTCGCTCTCATGTTTTTGTTTTCCTCCAGATTGATGAAGACGGGTGATATTTTTCATTCTTCAGTTATTTTAAGCGACGATGTAGTATACGCCTCGCGCACAACGGTTACAGGCTCACAAGTGGTTTGAAAGGCAAAGGAGCAGTACGAATAGAAAAAAAAGAGTGCAGCTCCGACGAGCACCCGATATTTTTCCTCATTCAGCTGGAAGCCAGTCTCTCCGGTGCCTAGAGCCGGTGACATCTCCTCGAATGTAGTAAGGAATAAGAAGTCGCACAGATTGCTTTACGCACTCCTTTAGGCCAAATGACACACTTCGAAACAAGTGCATGCATCTACTAGTACATCTCTAACACCTCGCCAACATTTCTAGGAAATTGCACCTACTGTGGGTTTTACCAAAATCAGTTTGAATGTGTGGATTGTATGGCGGAGGTTTGCCAGTGTGAGCCATAACTTCTTGTATTACCAATTTTTATTTATATTACCCTTAATGTTTTATTAATAACTTCGTTCAAGTTTGCTTGACGAAGGGCCCAGAGTATGATGCTTGGCTGTGCGTAAGACTAAAGGGCACAAAACATTTCGCAAATATTCATTCGTAGTCCGGAAGACTTCTTTTACACTATTAACTTCTAACGTCTCACACGAAGCTATTAAACGGCCCTCTTATGCCCTTTAAAAGACATGGCTGACTTTCCAGTATTAATGCCCGTATTTTTCCCAGGAGCATAAATGTTGGGGCACGCTGCCTGGACCGCGAGGGGGGGGGGGGGGGGGGGGGGGGTATTAAAAAGGGAAAACCAATGACTAATAAATCATTTGTTGCAGCTCGATTTTATTCTACGAAATGTTAAGCCATTCACATGCGTCGGCTGAACAAAACCCCAATAGTGCTCAAGAAGAAAAGAATTGAAAATTAAAAAAAACGCGTTCCCCCAAAAAAGATTGTCCGAGAAAACGCCGATTTCCGGAGCGCAGCCTTCGCGCGCATGTATGTTTTTATGTACTTGAAATGTGACCATTCAATTGCGTAGATAAATGGCAGGGCTGCTCGCTTCCCCAAAGGCAGTTTTATCTTCTTTTGTCTCGAGGTTCAGCACCCAAAGTTCCTCCAACTGCTCAGCAACCGCTTGAAAGAGTGGGCCCTCCCGTATTATTCTTCGCTGCTCAGTTGAATATGACAGGAAGAGGGAGATTAAGGAGAGTGTAAGTTTCCGAAGAAGACTTTAGATTTTGATACATCACTGACCAGGCGTAGAAATCCGGGCGACTTAAAAACTCTTCGTCAACGACAAAAAATAATCTTCTTAATGAGCGCTGAGACAGGCTGGCCTGACAAAGTTTGCGCTAACGTGCCCGACCCCTGAGGCATAAGAAGCGTCCGGGAGGGTACTTAACATGCAGGATATTTTCTTGAAGAGTTGGCGCTGTACTTATTTGCAGCAAGAGAGCGCTTGTGCAGCGAACTCAATCGCATTGACCTGCAACCGCTAGTGAATTTCACCATGCGTCATCTTTGCGCCGTTGCACTTTATCTGCTCACCTGCCAAGTGGAGCAGGTGAGCAGATTTTAAAGCGCGCATAACCCATCTTCTCTGAAGGCTCGGATGTTTTCACTCTTTATTCGTTGTGCCTTTTTCGGGGAACGAACGCCACTTAGTTTCGCTGAAGTAGTAATGCACCTGGTCTTGACGGCTGCAAAATTTTGTGCCCGTCTTTTCTGAGGGCGCTCGTGACCTCTTCCCAAATTTTTAAGGTGCTTAAGTATGAAAACGGGCTAAAAAGAACGCTCTGGCCTAGAGAAGGTGCGCTTTAGTTGGCTCTAGAGGGCGGAAGTATTAAAAACTCAACTCAGAGGATTTTCATTTTCATTTTCAGACATGGAAACACGCAGAAGGGGATGGATATGCAAGATTTGCATGACCGTGCATTTTAATAAGCGTACTAAAAGCGGCGAATATTCATTATATGCGCTCTATTCCAGAGTTATGTGCTTCGTGGAATGCATCGATTTCACTAACTTACGCCTTCCTCTTCGTCTAGGCGCATAAAAGGCTTAGCATTCATTCCCAGTCTGCGTACGGAAAATCACACACGTTCAGTGCCATTAGATATTCCGTTCGACGGCGCAGTGTGGCTGAAAATGATATTGGTATAGCGTTCTTTGTCGATTTATCGCAGGCTCGGAACCTGTAGTGTGGAGTTCCAATACGGCCAGAGAAACCTTGAGATTATTCACAACGCTCCATTAAGACAGCAGCAAGCAGACCTGAGTTCACTGCCTGCCTTACGCAGGTCGAAATTTCATCGATTACAGAATACGAAACGACTGTAGCAGAATGCCGATCGCGGCCATACACAGTGTTACTGAAACGGGTAGTTACGTTACCGAGACTAGAAGTAAACTAAGCGTACAAAGGCAAAACGAAGAATAGAAAAGGCTAGACACGTAGGCTTGCGTGTGTAAGCGCGCGTGCGGGCACGCACTCTGGCGGTGTAATTTCCTTATGTAAAATGAGACTCCGTCCAGCGCCCCGCCTGCTTCCCCCATGTCACTTGCACCGCCATACTGTGGCATTTCGAGTTCCAGACACCGCGTGCCGTCGAAACATATCAGACTGCTTTTTGGAGTTGGAGCGAAACGAAAGCATCCCGTGGGAGAGGGCGCTTCGAAGAGAAGCCCAGTGTAGGAGGGGAAGGGAGGCTTCAACGAGGCCCAGGACTCTCCCCCGTCCGCTGTCAGGAGCGGGGACTGCGCGTCATATTTCGTTTCTATTTTCTTATTTTTCTAGCGGCATAGCGAAGGCGCTCTCGCAAGCACTGTCACGGCGGCAATCCCCAGACCGCTACCTCGTTAGCGGGCGCGTGTCCGTGACGTCACGAGCTTGTCGCCGAGCAGATGCCTGCCGCTAGTCCACGGCCAGGCGTAAACACAACGGCACGCAACGGCTCGCAGTTCCTCCTCTCTCGTGTGTGTGCGACGACACACATGCTGCCCGCCGCTGGGAGCCCGCTGCCGCGCAGGACCGCCATGGCGCGGCCTAAGTGTGCGCCTCGGCGCAGCGCATCGCGCCGGCCCCCCGAGTAGCCTCCGGTGAGTGCATCAACGCGTGCGCCGGCTGGCTGCTCGCGCGCGCCCCATGCCTCGTCCCGCTTGCGTGCACCGCAAATTTGGTGTTCTAGCCTACCTGCCTGGGCAGGCGGAAAGTGTGAACCAAAAGAAGGCGCCAGGTGCCGACCTTCCTTGCTTTGCAAGTTCCGCCTGGGAAAAAAACAAAAACAGCCCGGCGGGGGTGTCGACGACTCGCGTGTTCCGTCGCCTGTCAGTGAAACGAACCGGCGGCAAATTAGTACAACCTTTAGAAGCGCCTCCATTGTGCCCCTGCCGCACACCTGTATCGGCAAATGCCCTTGCCGAATAGTTCCGCGCAACCGGAGCGTGGCTCATTGCCGTCGAAACTTTATCACGCGCGCCAACGATAACGCTCATTATTCGAGAAAGCACCCTCGTCAGTACCTGCGAACTGCGCCACTTTAGGGCGGCGTTCTTTTTCGCTGTAGTTGCCCGTAACCTGTGTGTGTTGGCAAATGCGGCGCACAGTGTCGCGCTCTTCCTTTCCTCTTTGGTGTGTATTTTTTCTTCGTCCTTCGGTCAGTGCACATTAGTTCAACTTTCTTTTACGTCAGCAAAGACGAACTTACTAGCGTAAGGATGTTGTAAACAGTCATCATACGGGAAGCACCTCCTAAACCGCGGTACGGGTGATGCTTGAGCGTAAGGAAAAGATCAAAAGATCAGTCATCCGAAGCCCTGCTGGGAGGGGGATGGCCTTTCAAGAACTTCTGTTATGGAAGCCACCTTCATCTTTTTTTTTACGCCGATAATTTCACGTGGAGTACGGGAGTTGTCGGGCCCCTTCAATGTGTATATATATATATATATATATATATATATATATATATATATATATATATATATATATATATATATATATATAGAACATATTCTAACCCTTTTGCCACGCTGTGTATGCGCGGCTGCTTTGACTTCTATCGTTCCTTTTTTTTTCATTTTGCCTCACACTTTGTCATGAAGCGTGGCCTATACACATACCTCTCATCTGATGGACGTCAAAAAAGAACGGGCAGAAGGAGCGCAGGTGCATGTCGTGCGGGAGGCATTAAAAACTTCAAGCCTGTTACAGAAAAGAGGGGGGGGGGGGGGGGGGGGGGGCTCGAACGCAGCTCAAATGGAATCACGTACTCGGCGATTGAGTAGCATGAATCTAGCACACGGTTTGGATTCCGCCATCCCATTCTGTAATAATCCCGGGTTTAATTGAAGCCCTTAGTTGTTTTGCATGGTCATATACCCAAGGAGAAATCATGAGGAAAACTTTCTTGCACGATATGATCATTTCGGGAAAAGCTGCTTTTGTCAAACAGTAAAATATTTCCAGTGCCAAGAAACAGTGAAGTGCGATACAGCGAGTTGTATAATGTGAGCTAAAAAGCCCGCACTAACGGTGCAAGCAGTATCAAGCACCAGAGGGAAATGCGGACACGACCGGGAAGCTTGAGTAAAAAATACATATTTCCGAGTTGAAGCGCTTGGCACGTTACCGCTCACCAGCATTCCGGAGAAATTCAGAACAACAATACTCCGCCCTCGAAAGTCTTGTCTAACGCGCCCGGAGTTGTCATATAAAGCCTGGTAAGCGCAACTTGTACGATGCTATTACTAGTACGCAGACATCCTTTCCGTTGAAGTCGGATCAAGTGATAAGCGCCCTGACAAATAACGCCCACGTATAATTAAACAGTTCAGTTCCGAAACGCGGCTCTTTCGTGGTTTGGAGGTATGAGCAGGTTAGTGACGACTGTTCATTTCTGATGCGCGTTCCTGCTTCGGTTTCTCGCCGGGAATGCTTGGAGCGACCAGCAAAACAAAAAACCTAACTGTAGTAGCACTGAAACCTCTTTTATAGTAGCCGAATTCACAGCGCCACGGCGTGCTGGGATTCTCAATGTGTTTACTCGACGTTTCTTCTTGAACCAGCGCTGTTGGCTGCTGTCTAGTGGGATTACATTTGGAATTAATACTTTCGACCATGGAAGGATACGCGTGTGGGCGATCGTAAGCGTCGCATGGCGTTTAGACTTGATCACTTTGGAATTCATTCATTCACGATCGCATGATCGGATTTTGTGTGCTTGCCTGTGGGAGGAAAAGGTCTCTGGACACTGCCTTGGTGTGCATCTTGGGCGACTAAAGCTTGCCCAATGTCTCTGCAGCGCACATGCGCAGCCCGAAATCTTAACAACACTGAATTCGTGGGTTTAACTGGAGGAAGCGAAGTTTGTTCTTTTTTTTTTTTTTTGTCGCGGCATCCATGCTGCGGAGGTTTCTGTGTCCCCCTGAATTTTCAGCACGTTGTGTATAGTTCGATGTTTTCGGATGTGCGTCACAGCTGATTTCACCAAGAAAACCGAATAAGCCTGGCGGCGCTTAGAAAGGTTTGAATTTAGCTGCTGCTAGACAGAACACGGGCCCCCGCGCTGTCCATGCGCGTTCGGTGTTGCCCATCGCGGTGCACTTAATCGCCGTGAACAAGAGACGCAGTGCGGTCGGCCATAACCCCAGCGCGGCACAGCTCATATCGAGAAGGACTGTAAATGGCTCTGCGCGCGATGCTATTCCCCGTTATGAGTTCCTACCCCCCTTTCCCCTCTTTATTTCCGCCGCCTGCGACTGAGTTCTATCCTATTGTCTTTTTTTGAGTTCTATCCTGTTGTCTTTTTTTTTAGGGAGGAAATCAATTTCTTTCGACATATACAAATATACCGCCAGTTTTTATGAGTTTCTGCACCTTATTACTTAACTTCGCAACCTGCATCGCCTCCATTTGCAAACGCTGGCATGTATTGAACTGCTTACAAGTAACTTACACCGGCCGCGATGTTTCAGTGGTTATGACGTTGGAGAGCTGAACACAAAGGCGCAGGATCAGATCCTAGTCGATGCATTTTGCATATCGACGGAGGTGAAATACAAGAGACACCCATGTGATGCGCAATGCCCGCGTGCGTTAAAGAACCCCAGGTGGTCAAAATTAACCCGAAGCCCTCCACTACGTGGCGTCTCTCATAGCCCAATGTGCAATCTCGGGTAGTTAAACCTCAGGTGCCGTACCATACATACAAAACAGTTTGTTTCTTTTAGTGCAAGCACAAAATCTCGCTTTAAAAATCTCATTTACATGAACTGCAGCAAGCTGAAATCATTAATAATATCCCTTAAATGTTCGCACCACGTGAAAAAGTGCCCTAGTTGTATTTGTTTATTTTCTATTTTTGTACAATATTTATAGTAACAAAGTAAAATTATCGCTTTCAGCTGAGGGTGTGGGCAATAAAGTTGTGAGATAAGTACTGTATTGCAGTTAAGGATGCTTCACTAGGCATTTCGGAAGAAAATCTCATTGCTCTTAGTTTTTTTTTACCCTTTTTGATTAGACAATATCAGCAGATACATGAAAATCTAGGCATTATATCTCTCATTTGCCTGTTTCTGTCAAAGACTGTAGGCCTGAAAGCAAGTTTTACTGTGGATGAACGGGAGGCTAAGAACAGTTGGGTAATTTTCAATGGGCTAAAGATAACGCTTCCCAAGAAAGCTCTATACTACAAGTCCTCAAGGCTGTGTAAACAAAGCGCGTAATTGGTTTAGGTTTATTGGTGTGTTGAGGTTCAACGTCCCAAAGCGACTCAGGCTATGTGGGGGCTGTAGTGGAGGGCTCCGGAAATTTCGACCACCTGGGGTTCTTTAACGTGCACTAACATCGAACAGCACACGGGCCTCTGGAATTCCGCCTCCATCGAAATTCGACCTCCGCGGTCGGGATCGAACCCGCGTCTTTCGGGCTAGCAGCCGAGAGCCGTAACCACTGAGCCACGGTGGCGGGGTAAAGCGCGTAAATGATTCGAGAGTCGCAAGAGCTTCACAAAAATACTAGACGATTTGAAGACAACGCTTGCTTGGTTATTCTAAGCGCTTCTGACAGGCTAATGGGGCATAAACATTGTGGATTAACTACAGTACTGCGCCCATTTATTTTGTATTGTTCACGTAAGGCATGCCTCTGGCAAATGAACGTTGTTTTTTATAAGCAGTCATCGTCAGGATTTCTGGCTGAATGATGACTGCAATATTGCCTGGCACATTGTTCCGAAAATGTTTTTATTTACGTCGTCATAACATTCATTGATATCTTTTTCTTGCGTCATGTTATGTGCTCAATCTCGCGCGTTTTCCGTGCATTCGATAATTTGGTGCGTATACGCTTCTACACCGAACGTACTACATTGGCACTTAAAACGCCTTTGCATCCTATATTTTTTTTTCCTGACATGTTCTCTGATTTTTCTTTAAGCTTAAACCGTTAACCATCGACGGATGCCGCTCTTCCGCGGGAGCGAAAGTGGTCTGCTCTGAACCATTGTAATCGCGCTAAATGCAACAGAAATTAGTTATAGAAATATAAAGAAATTATGAGGATAGCGTTGTCTTTACAGCCGTTCATAGCTTAGATGCCATCATTACTGACATTATTGCCGCCTCTGACACAGTACAGCACCTTGATTTGTATTTCAGCTCGGAGTTTTCATCCCTGATAAAATTATGTTACAGCCAGAATAATCAGACAGAACCACTGCATCGGTCATAGAAGACACCGTGATTCATGCGCGCGATATGTGCTTTAATGGCTTCGATGAATTCAAAGGCTATCGATCCCGACGGCTACGGTTGTTGCGAAATGTTGCGTGGTCTCCTCTCTTCTGAAATATCTTCTTGTAACTATTTTTCTGGAGCAGTGGAGAATATCGATCGGTTATAAACCGAGTGCTTGAAATTGTTGCCAGGTACCGCCCCTTCTGAATGATTTGTATTGTAAAATTATTGGACATGCTTTGTAGTCGTTTGTTCCGTAACACATTGATGGAAACTTTTAACTCAACTCTTCCATCATAGATTTAGGATGGAGTATTTTTGTGCTACGCAGCCGGTCGAATTTGCAGACAGTTACTGGGGGCTACTCGGGACAGCATTTATTATGTCGAACGCCTCAATATCGACTTCGCGAAATCAGTTCGGGAGTTGCAAGCCGTGAGTACTAAATTTAGCGGCGTTACATACTGGTAAGAACTACTGAAAGCTTCTCCAAGCACTGCTGTAATATGCGCTCGAAAAACAAAAATGGCCAATATTTGTTCGGTAGCCTGGCACTGAAGCACCAGCCAGATTCGTCACATTTTACAGCTCGGGCTGTTGGCGGGACGCCAGGCGCTACCTCGTCGTCGCCCGGGAAAGTGAATTCGCCCAAATCAGTGAGCGCGCGCCAAAACAGCTGCCACCTGACTCGGGGCAGCGCCGCTCGTGGCGCGTGACTCGTGAGCGCGCCTCAGTCGCTCGCTACCCTGGCAGAAGATGGGTCGCCCGACGCAGTATTTCGAAGAACTTCGCAAACATCGCCGTGAACTCGAGCGTGAGCGGCGATTCCGTGAAGATCCGCAGTTGCACGACCGGGAAGCGGAGAAAGAGGTTTAATGTCAAGAGGATTCTGACGCGTGAGCTCGCGACGTCCATTACATGAGACAACAGAGAAAACTGTGTCCCCTTGCTGCTGAAGCCGCCTGATACAAGAGACGCGAACTCCGATGATGCCGCTCGGTCATTTGAACCTGGCTTCAAATGCAACCCGTCCGGTTTTAAGGTCTGGGATTCTGGGTTCCGGGTTCGGTATGGGATTGACCCTGGAAGGAGCTGCGAAGTTGAGTAGGAGCTGTAAGCTTAGCAGCTGAAATCGTCAGTAACATCATAGTCAGGCGAGGTTATGTTAGCAGCAAGCGCTGAAATTCACAGCATCTTTTATGGTCACATGGTAACTTTTTTTCAATTTTTTTTCTTCTGGATTAGTAAATATGTGCACCTAACTGACGAAAAAGATCACGTCAGTTCTAAAACGCAAAGAAAATTTTCGCTGAAAGCGTGTCGCCATTCACTTTGGCCCTGAAGCCACCAAACAAATTGCCGGTGAAGTCTCTCCTCGGGACGAATACATGAGAGAACTTCACACCAAGCATTTTTATTCTTCAAATTTTGGTATTTTCTTAGTGTGCCACGTGTGCTATACCTATCATTTTGCTCACTTCTTATTGCTTATTTCTCTGTATATGATTCGGCTATTTTCCACATTTTCGAGTGGTTGCCATGGTTGCGACACGCCTTAGGCAGGACTAGGAAGCCGTTAACAACCTCTACCACAAAAATATCTGTTCTTGTATGGCTGACAAGAACCAGCTATTCCTTAATGGTACCAGAACTGCGAACTCAAGTTGCAAGTAACGGGAAATCAATTAAACCGTTACAGCTATAGCGAAGGCTCGGCCGTACTTATTCTAAAGAAAACTACACCGGGGTCGATTGCCCGCTTGCAATTTATAGTCGTCCCACTATTGCACTCAACGTTTGAAAGCAGTAAACAGGGCAATCTGCGTAGTGGTGACTGTCGAAATGCTACCGAAAGAAAAAGAGGCAGAGGGAAGCGGACGAGAACTACTAGCCGACCCGATCGACACCTTTTCGCCTTAACCACCCTTTCCGCTATTCCTTCCCTTCTCATTTTGTTTCGTTTGTGCTTCTCTTTAAGCTGTGCAGGTCGATAAGGCAGAGAAACTACGGCGAAAAATTTATAGCCTGGCATTTTCGGGGCCGCGATGGCGCTGTGCGCAGCCTTTGTTTCATCAGCGTTGCTGTCGGCGCTTCCCACCCTGGGCTAGATTTCTTTGAACAGCGTAGGCAAGGCGCCCCGGTGCGCGCGGTCGTAGGGACCCGCTGACGACGGGCCGGCAGCAAAAATAAAGCGCGTTTGCCAGTGCCCTAAAACTCGCTGAGGGGGCGGCCGACCAAACGAGATGAAGTCGCGCGCTCGCATCAGCACGAAGCGGACCCGACCCGTCCGGCGCGCGGAGCGGGCCCCTCGTTGGGCGACCCTCATCGCACAGCCGCGCCTCTGCGCCCGCGGGAGGCGCCTCTTGGCACGATGCCTGCGCCGCATCGCAGCCTATTAGCTGCGATAGCGCGCGCGAAACTATATTCGCCCCAGCTCTTGTTAGCATAACAAATCACCGCAGCAGCGACGAAAGAAAAAGGAGCGTGCGAAAGAACAAATGAATGGAGGGTGTAGAGCGTGTAGAACGCTGTTCCACTTTTCCGCGACGCTAACCCTGTCCCGCCGGTGTTTATGTCTGAAACCTTTTGTGAGAGTAGAGCGTTACTGAGTGCCACTATAGTTCCATAATAGTAGGCTGCGGACGTTGCTTTCTCCGCTTGCGTTAATGCGCGATAAAATGACTGCGGACGTCGCGCGTAGTCTGCATGTATGGTGCGGGGCATTTATCGCCCCTCTGGCCCCGTCGTATCCAAGTTACTTCACTTTTGGCAGGATCTGCTGAGTTAAGATGTTGTCGCCGTGTACTCCGGCCATTGACTCACAATAGAAGTGTCGCTGGCGATGGCAAAATGTCTTGGGTTATATCTTTTTTAACGGGTGGTCTTTATGCTTCTGTACGTGTGAAGTGTTGTTTCATTTCACTCTTTTCTATATTACACGTTCACTACAGTCCACCACTCGTTTACGCCCCAGTTAAAAGCGTTTGTAGCATTCGCCTTTTTATAGCTGATGGCGCATTCAAACTTGTTTCCTCACCTAAGGCACAGAAAAGACAGGGTATAAGCGGCAGTGTAAGTTTTATTACTGCAGTTGCAACAGGAAGAATACATACCGGATATACTGTGTGCAGTAAGATGAGATACCGCGTAAAGAAACATCGTTTGCAGCTTGATGTTAGAATTGTTCTGTTGGCGACAATAGTTACGATTTCGAGAGACATCCACGAACTTCTAGAGGACATCTCTGGATCTCTAACCAACTACCACAGCACACAGTTTTGGTAGTTTTGTTCGCAGAACTGGCACTTGTTAATGCTTGGTGTAAGTGTAGGGAACAGGCGTCAAAGCTCAATCGGGAAACGTACTTCAAGGTATCCCGCACTTCAGTGTTGTCTCTGTCTCTCCAGCGGATACATGCTGACGCTATACTTACTACATGGCGTGCTTTTTTTATCTTAGTTTGAAATGTGTTTGCCGAGGTTGCAAGTGGTCCCTGCACCACTTCAGCACACTCCGAAACAAAATATGCGCAATGTGTCACGTTCGGTATACGTTAAAAGGCTTCGAAAGCAAAGACCAATGCAGATTCACTCCAGCATTTTTTCCTCATCTATCTGCCTCATATATAAGGAATATATTTAGACCTCTACGTTTTTGAAGGGATTTTTGGTTTTTCGATCAAAATCAAAGGTTTATGCCAATGTTTTATCGTTTAAGAAACACTAAAATTACTTTGTTGCTTTTAGTTTTCAAAACAGATCGCACAGGTTTGGTTTTGTAGTGGCAATTTCTTTTTAGCTTTCACGGAAGGGTGGTATTGACATGCCAGTAGGGAGCCACTGGAGGCGCGAACGTTCTTGCCTAAAAGAGCCGCTCCCAAAGTTACGGTTCCAGTTTGTTTTGTTTAAACGTAGAGCAGATAGAAACAGCGCGGCAACATGTATTCACACAGCACAATAGCTGCTGGAACACACTATTTTGTTACGGTTCCCACTCTCGGTTACAACTTTCAGCGCAACAACGAACCGGTGCCGCAATGCCATGCCGGCAAAGGTCTGTTTCCAACGCGTGCACTGAAGTCTATACCTGCCCCATACGTACTTATGTGGGTGAAGGAGGCCGGTTCGTGAGATTCGGCTGGTCAAGAGGCTGTTCGTTTACCATCGAATTAGCTCTGCATGACGGGCCTGCAACAGATTTTCCTACAAGCCTCGATCGCCAGTTCTAAAACACGCCGCCTATCACCTTACTATTTGTATATTCACTTATCGATCCGTAGAATTTCTTTCCGAAAGGTCGTGACCGTCAGTGGGAGCAATATTATCCGTGCGGAGGAATTCCAGTACGCACCCTTCTTCGCACACACACGAATGTCAGAAGGCAATTTGTCGGGGCCTCCTTATGTTGCCATCCGTCGGCCAGATATAAAACTTACTGAATATTGGTGGAACAATTCGAAAAGTACTGTCACTCTGCCATGCTGGTGGCTTCTTGACCAGCTCAACAAAGTCGGGCGCATTCCCGAATTTTGAAAGCGCAAGTGAAGACAAGAGGCGACCGAACTGAACAGTTCTGTGGTCCCTTGTTTTCACCGACGCTTTAGAAAATTGGTAGTGTACGCAGACAACTTTGCGGAGCGCATGACTTTCCAAGGTACCCGTAGTGTACGTCGACAGAAGCAAGTTGCAACCATGCTACTGCTTAGCGTCATAAACATCTGCAAGTTGCCCAACTGGATTTTCAGTAATTACAGCGTGCTGCTCTCTGTTGGCAGCACAAAACATATAAATGACTATTTTTAATACTTTGTAACTGCAGATAAAAAGTTATACGCAGGATGAGTTCGTCTCGCGAAAGCTTCCACCTCGATGTAGGTAGCTGTTCCATAACTGCATTGAAAGCTACGCTCGATAACCTGAACCGCTGCTACAGTAGGAACATTAGGGGCGTGTTCGCGATCTTGCGAATGCGTGCCTGTACTACAATCATTTTTTGTATGTGTAAGTGCGTTGTTGAGCCCTCCTCTTACTCTCTTGTCGGTCTCGAGCCTAGGACGCGCTACGTGGTAGTTGTAGGAGATTTGGATGCCAAATCTGTCATCTTGGCGTTGGCTTCTCCCTTGGCACATTGTTCATCAGGGGAAAAAAACATAAGACACTTTGCACGCTTCAATAGGACGCGAGACCGTCGGTAGGCGGGTGGTCGTTAGTGGTCAGTGTGGGCATTGTCACTGGCGCAAAGGCGTGCCTTCTGTATGGTGAAATGGATCATTGGAACGTGACGTTGGTGCAGTGGGGGTATCGGAGAGAGGTGCACCCTCCAACAACAGATTTGCCACTGAAGAGCTGACTTTTGCGGTGCGCATTACATTTTTTTTTCAAGCATTGAGGGGCTGTAATTTTTCGCCTTCTGCCGAACAGCCTTCATGGTGTGGCGCATGAAAAAGAAAAGAAGTGCTCCTGTGTGGTACCCAGAACAGCAAACCCATTTGAGTGACGAACAATGTGCCCTTCATTGTCAGCATCTCACTACAGAGGAAGCGTATTTGTGTATGATTCATCGCGCACCTCATCCGCTTCACAGTCGAGTAAGCAGCACTACAATAGAGGAAGGAACTGAAAGGCAACTGAAAGCCGCATACACTTTTGGTCAGCATGTGCTGTGTTTGGGTTCGTAAGCCGAGTTTTGCTGATATTCGGTGTTTTCTAAGGATGAGATGGAACCATTCGCCTAGTTGGTAAGCCACTAAGGCGTCACATTCTACACATGCTTATTGAAGGAAAATTTTTAAGAAGCAATTATGCCGAAGTGGTACGTGGAGGTATGGCATAATAGCAGATTTTTTCCTTCCATAAGTGGCGCAGTGATGCGCCCCCTCCTTATGAGACTAAGTTGCTCACCTCAGTGGTGCATAAAAGGTGACATTTGACACTAAGCGTAAAGTTGTTTTTCGCTTTTCTCAACAACTGCATGAACGACTGGCATAAAGATTTCAGTTCCTGTATACTTCTTCATGCGGTGTAAAGTTAAAATACTAGCACTTTTTTTTGTATTCAAAGCATCTCGGTAGGCACCTTGTTTTCACTGAAGACAATGTAGCTTACCATGTACCGAGTAAACGTAAGCTAACTTTTGAAAATTTATCCTGTCACCATGACTAGCACCTAAATAACCGTCAAAAACACTAATTGAATGAGTGAAAAATTGTCGTCACTTAAGAGCAATAGGTAACTTCGATGCCATAAACAATTTTTATTCAGTAAACGACCACATAAAATCTCAGTTGTCGGTCATTCATGGCACTCCGTAAGAAAGCAATAATCTTTCTTTTGGTATTTTGCTGACCATTAGTGCGAGTTTGCACAATTCGGCACGTGGTCACACCAGGTGATATACATTAATAAGGTGAAACAGATTTAGAGGACAACAACAACAACAACAACAAGGAAGATCACTCTACTAAACCCAAATCTCGTCCTCGTCAGAGTAGTAAAATGACTAGTATTCACAATACTGAAAAAAATGGGCACCTTCATTTTTTTTTTCAAAGCGATGTAAGAGTTGAACGGAGCACGAGTTTTCATGACTGTGTTAAAAAAAATTTCTGGTGTGCAATGCCTTCAGAGCAAAACTAAAAAAAAAACAAGGACAGGATTCGCACATTTATTATGTAAGCTCGGTTCGTTACTTCTCGGAGCTTTTATTTCCTTTCTCTTTCTGCGACAATCTAAAGTAGCTGCACTATTATCGACTCAGAAACTTAAAAGAAAACGCATTAGGATTCAGGAAGCTCGCTAAAAATCAGTAAATGTAAAAAACGCTGTGTGATGAACGTTTTGCAGCTTTCACTCCTTCATTTAACCTGTAAGCAAGACACCTATTATTAAGGAAACTCAAGTGAGAGTACATGTTTAATTTCTTGACTAAAGCCCACCGACTAAAAATATTTCCGTGCGCAGAAATACATTGCATATCTTCATATCTTTCAACTATTGCCTTTTTTTACCAGAAACTTGTGACTGAAAGAGCTGACTGAAATTTCGACGCTTTATGCTGCTGACCGCAGACACTTTCATTCGCATGAATACCACGTCTGCCTCTTTGCATTTTGCCCAGTACTCTGTACAAGTCCACTCCTAACGTAGGTAGGAGGAGTGCTAGGAGCGTGCCTCCTGTAACCATACTTTCGTGAACTTTAAGTCCTGTAGTCACTTTCTCCTGAAACATTGTAGGTACATACTTCGCAAGTCCCACCTGACACGTGAACTTATGAAACCAACCCGAATATGTCGCACAAATAAAGTCAAGGTATGTTGAACTTGTCCGGAAGCTCTCTACCGTGACATCTACCGTGAATGATGTCATTCAGAGGCTACGGAGCTCTAATTCGGGTGATGATAATACTTTATGAAATTTAAAATGTTCATAACTTAAAAGATACAAGCACCACAAAACAGCTAGTAAAAATCTAATATTAATAAGAAATCAATAAAGGCTTTACCGTCCGCAAAACGACAACTCTCGCTGAAACGATGCGAAAACCTGCAGAATTTATTTGCAAAACCATTAACTTGGCGACTTGCTTCAGGTTACCCCTCCTCGCTTCACTCGCGGCTGCCTTCCATCCACCAACCACTCAGTGGTCTTAGGGTGCAGAAGCATTGTGAATGCTGCTGGCCAGCACAGCGTGTAAAAACCCCGTCCCCCGCCCCGACCACAAGACACGACGAACTGGTCCTACTGCCCCGACTCTAACCGACCCGACCGATCTCAGACACGTGAGCACACCGCCCCCGTGCCCATGCCGTTTGGTGCGCCCGTGGTCCTTGGCCGTCGGCTCAAGGTGACCTGTGTGCCGGAAGCTTTGTGAACCATTGCTATCCGATCATCTCCTCATCTATTTCATTGTGACGGCAAGCCCTATAGATCTTCTTCTCTTCTGTGTTCATCCTTCTTGCCACGCCTATCGTCGCGCTAACGTTTCATCGTCACTACCATTCTTGTAGTTCGCGCGATCGGGACGATCGCTCGGTGGCCCCGGGTAGTGTCACGGACTGAAGACGACAAAGTGGGCAGTGACGCGGCACGGAGCGCTCGCGCTAGGCCCACTGCCATTAAATCGTGCCATAGCCATCTGTCATCTAGTCCTGTCTTCGTCGGCTTGCCGCCACGTAACAGTATGAATGTGCATGGTCCACCTCGCTCAAGAGCAAGTTGCATTAACGTAATTGCTGTAAGCGCCACTTTCCGGCATGCCCAATGGTACTACGGGGCTTGGGACATATGGGGCATACCATTGCAAGCATAACGTCGATACACTGTCGAGACAAAGTTGATCGCGCTATGGGACAATGTATTGTGAGAGAGTAAAAAAAAAAACTAATATCAAGAGAATTCGTCTGATGGTTGGTTAGTCTGAACAGTGTGCACCATTTTAAATCATCCACCGTGTTATAAAATAACGCTAAGGGTTGCCCTTCCGTAGGTCGTCAATATAGAGCAACACTGCCTTCACGATCCAAAGAAACGGAGATGTTCATGCATGTAGAGCATGTCACTGTCCGCAATTTCTGAAACAGTGAGTGAAAAACCAAAATTACGAAAAACAAAAACCCGAACGCATCTCCTGAATGCAACTTTTACAGTGGGGCCAGTCATAAAAATCCTCGACTATGTCGCATATTCTCGTGACCTCCGTTCCCCATCGCAGCCTACGAAATGCCGCGACTTCAGCCATTTCATTGCATTTTTAAGCTGCTACTCAAAATGCGGCACAGAGCAGAGGTGGTTGCCTTGGCGCTCCTTTTGTTGTATTTGCATAAGCGGGCTTATTGCGCCTCTTCTTTGGTGTCTTCTGCAGCCAGTGCTTTATCTGCACAGAAGCAAAGCGGCGCGCACACAACTTGACACGGTTAGCAAGCGCTGAGGCAGAGCAGATTGGAATAGAATTCCTCGCGCTTCATATTGCGATTCAAAAAATTTTGAAAGCGCATAGCAAAATGGCAATTCACCAGCTGTTTTGAGCATGGTAGGAAAGGTCGTAGTGAATTCAACGGGCACTCTTGGTAACAACGGTTAGTGCCTGTAGTCCGTCATGGGTGCAAGACCTTTGGGAGAAGTGCCTGGCGATCTGCACTGACGGTAACTCAGAAACACAGTTGCCAAAGCAAGTTCATTGTGGTCGTGGTGACTTTGAGTAGCAAGGGCGATCTACACCACTCCCCAGACTCGTTTCTCGTGTAATTTCATGCGGTTCGGTGCCACTTAAATATTAATCGATTTCGTTTTGACTAATTCTAGAATATCGTTTTGATTTTGAGATTTTAAGCCGTGCATCGAATTGCGGGTGCGAACAGGTACGGCCCGCTACGTTCATGAGTTCAGCAACTCGACCGTTCAATAGAGAATCGTGATCACTTCTGGGCCAGCGTTTAAAGCACCTAAAGGGTGAGGTATCAGGCTTTATACCTGTCCACGGCAACCGCTTCTAGATGGGCATCAGGTGCAATAATGTTCGTTTGCGGAAATTTTAGCGCAAAGTAAAAATAGAGCTAACCGAAGTTATACCAGCGTCTTCCACTACGACGTCTCTCGTTGCCAATCGTGCATCTTTGGAACTCGCGCATTAAAATATCCCAAAACACCAACGTCAAAAGTGAGTCGTATTGCGCTGGTCCTTCGGAGTATGGAAAACCAACCAGTTCCTCACTGATTGTTGTTCGTACTGAAGAGACATTTTAGGCCGTCGCAACTTGCCCCCAAATGCTGCTTTAAGCAGCGCGAATTCTCCTTACTTGCTTTGCGCTAGCAGCCAAGGCCCTTCGCGATCACATTTTTGTTGTTTTTCTTTCCTTTGTGAGTGCCTGGAAGACAGTCCCACGGGGAGGAACAGACTCATGGCATTGCGACAGGAGAAACAATTCTTTAATGCATAAAGATACCGAGAAGTGGTTCCGGGCGATCCGTCCTGCCGGCACAACGCACTGCGCCAGCCGCTACCCTTCCGAGGGACACGGAACCAACTGCAGCCAAAGTGGGAAACCTTGTCGCCGCAAGCAAAAGGAAAGAAGGACGGCCTCTGCGCCACAGCCTGGGGCAAGTTGAGCGCGTGAAATTCAAGTGCGCGGACAAGGTGCCTAGTTGCGATAACGGAGCAACCGGCGCAAAGGCGGCGCAGTGAAACTGTGAACCGGAAGTGGAGTACACACGGGGGTGAGGAGGGGGATGAGGCAACCGTATTTGAGTACCCCCACCATCTCCCTCCCTGCCTTACTTTCTCTGGGCACTTGGCCTACAATGATGCTAGGCATTCAAAAATCTGCGAAGTGCCGCCGCCGGTGCAATACCATGGCACGCCAGCAGATTCGAGAGCTCAAGAAGGCGCTCAGATATAGAGATGCGACGTAGACACTGTCTTTCGACAGCGCAGAGGGAAGTAAGGGCGAGTCCACAAGCAACGAAAGCGACCTGCAATATCGAGTTTAGATCCCGCTTCCCATATGTGGGCCACCTTATTGCACTTGTCGCTCTGTAATAAGGGGAACATAGCGTTTGTGACAGTTCTGGAGCGGTACTTGCTTACTCACTTTTTACTTTGCGTGTGAGCTTCCTCTGTCTTGCTTTCTTTTTTTATTCTCATTTTGTGCGTTTTTTTTTAATACTATTCGTTCATTTAGCTTGCTTGCCTGCTACCTTGCTATTAGCTAGTTTCGCTACATCGGGTTTTTCATTGTCGCCATAATTTGCCCAGATTCTTCTTTTTTTATTTTTTTTCTCGTTTCATCTGACAAAATAGCACCTTTGTATAACTAGTAAATGGTAAATGGTAACGCTGGCAGAAAGTTAAATTTTTCTTCTTTCTATTATCGCGGTCATCGCCGTTTTCGAGTTTCCGAAATATTGTCCTAATGTATAAATGGTTTACGTATTGTTTGATACGTATTGTTTCACATAAAATTCATCCTTTCGTTCAAAACAGAACTCACCCTTTCGACAACTAGCTTAGAAATACACCATAGCGACATTAAGAACAACCACAAGCAGTGCAATTTTCCGCAATGGAATTGTTCTCTGTATTTGTCATATGGAAAATAAGGCTGCGATTTTCACGCTGGTTACTACGCACAAAACTAAAAATAGAAATAGACGCACGCACCGAAGAAAAGTTGTTAGTACAACAACATGATTGCGAAAGCTGTGAATGATGCAGAAAAAATGTTTGCAATAAATTCGTTCACCCAGCGACACACGAACCATGTTATGCGTCTAACACAAATGATAGCTAGCGTTCATATGTTTACCGCATGCTCACGGGATATTCTAATGCCGTGTGGTTATAGGTTGTACAATCTGGTATGCGGCAGTGATGACGGTCGATTTTTGCAAAAGCACTGTCTTTTTGAGTGAGAATTGCAGAAGAACGTTTAACAACATGTGCATTTATTATTTTTTTCTTTGTTTTGCGAAGTGACTGTTTTTCGATCAAGCAGATACTTATTTTTTCATCTGCTTACGTACTATGTTCTAAATCTCTCTCTCTTCGTGATATGGTAAGCCTTTTTTTGGTGACGAAAGCCATTACATGTTGTAATGTACTGGCTCATTTTCCGTTCAAAACTCTACCCTTTCAAGACCTTGACATTGGCCGCGAAAGCACGCTGAGGCTCATAAACGCTCAGCCTTCTGTTGTAATAGTGTGTACACTACGAAGTAGAAAACTAGCTTCGAAGCCGGCGGGACAGGTGCTAGATTTATCAAAAGATTAAGACCGGCTCGTTTGTGCTGTCTGGAGTTGCCAAAGTGTAAACAGTGGCTTTGCAAAAGCCGAAGCGAATATCGTACGTGTTGCAACTCGGACGGGCAGCAATTGTTTTCGCATTTTCGCCTGCATGAGGTTCAAGTTAGTTTCATAAGTACCTTTGGAAAGTAAAGTTCATCGTGCTGCTGGACGGTCAAGGCATACTGTAAAGCATGGTCCGAGTGTCTTAACGTTCTTGATAATTAGCAGTGCCACGTCAATAGTAAGAACGCCATGCTTATACCTTATAGCGTAGGAAATAGCCTGTGCTTTAAAAAAACGCTCAAATACACACGCTCTAAAATGTGATTAGCTTCTGCCACAGTTACACAGTTAAAGCAAGCTTTTTTAGTGGGTAAGTGCATTATACATGGGGAGTTTATTTTGTAAAAGAGCTTTAGAAAGAGCTCGTTCTCTATTCAGGAAAGGCAAAAAGCACACATTGTGGTAAAGAGCATGCCAGGGCGAAACTAGTTAGTTGAGTTATTCGACGTTTGCGTTGGAGGAGAATGTATACATGCGAGAAATTGAGAAGCAGATTTATGGTTTCTGTAAAAGTTTAGTTTGGTTTGGTTTATTAGGGTTTAACGTCCCAAAGCGACTCAGGCTATGAGGGACGCCGTAGCGAAAGGCTCCGGAAATTTCGACCGCCTGGGGTTCTTTAACGTGCACTTACATCGCACAGTACACGGGCCTCTAGAATTTCGCCTCCATCGAAATTCAGCCGCCGCGGCCGGGATCGAACCCGCGTCTTTCTGGCCAGCAGCCGAGCGCCATAACCACTGAGCCACCCCGGCCGGGGTCCTGTAAAAGTATACATATAGCGGTGTTTTCGAAGGCATTAATGATATGCCATATAAAAAATGAGCAGCGTTTGGCACTCACTCCGTACAATGTGCTAGGAAACTCTAGTAAACCAGAAACATAAATTGATATATGTCAGTTCTCAAGTGTCTCTGATAGCCTAATTATAAAAATGCTGAGGTAGGCAGTGGGAATCCTTTTGAAAAAGTTAAAAGCGGCTACTCGGTCTACTAGATATCTAGTTGTATTCAGCCCTCTAACTAAAGTTCTCTAATTTGTAATATGTCGTCCTTTCTACAGCACTATGCGGATAAAAAGCTATCTTTTGTCGTGTTTCAGAAGGAAAATGAAAGACAAGAGGGCCAGAAGGTAGCCCTTCAACTGCAGTAATTGTATTTCTATGTAAATGAAAAGGAGCCCACTGTTCCAAAACACAAACCTGTTGGACGAATGCACATTCATTTATGAGCAAGTTCTAAGAGTCGTAAAAGATAATGATTCACAACAGTAAATGTTAATGTGTGGAGGCTACTAGTATTCTATTGATTGTTCGTGTGCTGCTGCGATGGCTTCCAGGAAAACAGCCTGAAAACGCTTTGTCAACGAAGTAAAAATGATGTAAATAGGTTTTGACCATGATATTAGAACAAATCAGTGTTTTTAAGAGTGAAATTGTACTGAGAAGTCCTCGTAAGAATTCACTGTTGCAAAGTTGAAACAGGTTGTTGGAATTAAATAAATCATCCCCTTTTATGGGCAGTAAACCAGGTATGCTGGCTAGAGACCTGGTGAACAAAGCGACATAAAATGCAGCTATTCGGGAAGCCATCGAGAACCAGCATTTTCGTGGCTGCGTCAAGTACACGCCAGATAGAAATGTAACAAGCATGCTGCCAAACCTACAAAGCATGCTGCCACATCCACAAAGAATATGTAAAATACCTATTGAACAAGACAATCAAGGACATTTTCGAAACTGTCTTCGTTAATGGATCGCTGCATTTAACATAAAAAATAAAAACTGGCATAGAGGAGCGGTTGGCTCCTGGCAGCGCTTTTGTCAGGCGCTAAGCTTAGTTTTACAGATACATTATATGCAAGTGCAGGTAGCCCTTAGACATTCGAAGCCTTCTGTAGTTTTTTTTTATTATGGAGTCTCCTTCTGACACCTGCGCTAATAGCGAGTTCGACACATAAGAGAGAGTATATAGACAACCGCAGACGACGTGACAGATCACAGGAATGAGCGGCTGAAGTAATCCAGTGTTACAGTAAGAAGGTAAGGGAAAGGGTTGGGAGGTGAACGTGCAAGTTACGCAGACTTGCTTGACATACGCCAGGCGACCATATCAGACAGGTGCGCCCAGTATTTGGCCAGTGGTATTTGTAGTATAGGTCATGGCCTGAGGCCGTATGTATATATATATATATATATATATAGAATCATCCGTCAGTCTCTAGCTCTCGATATACAATTACTCGGATGAGAAAGCGCAGAACACGCTTCATCCTTCATGTTAATGAGATCATTTTCTTTTTGCGTTGGCCGTTTTCTGTGCATTCTCTCAGGTATTGGTTATGCTAGGCTAAATTTCATCTCACTTCCGTCGTAGCCTCGATGACAACGCGTGAACACCTTCTGTATTTAGATCTTGATTGTTACATTTTTTCAAGCCCGCCTTCTTCAAGCTCTGGATTGCTTCTGTGTGACTCGTTTATTAAAGAGTTTGGGAGTCATTTTTGTCGCCCATGTATTGGTGTTCCCTTTCGCTCTGTATTAGGAATGAGACGACGAAAGGCAATGTGCGTTACAACGGATTTAAACGCCCAGGCCGTTCGTAGTCACGGTGGTGGTGATGGCGCTGCCGTTTAGCGGTTGTGCGAATTGGAGTAACTATAGTATAGGGGTGATTACTGTAAGTATGCGAGGTATTTGAAGTATACAACAGATTACTGCAGCTGTTTAAGCGTGTACATCCCGGTGTACATCCCGATTTATCATTGCAAATCAAGCATTAAAATGTTTTTCTTTTTTTTTAAGCTAGGGCTAGTTCCTTGTGTGCTGTTTTTCCAAGAAGCGCACTTGTGGTACGGTTACAAATTGCGGTCAAATATATAGCCATCAATACCTGGAAAAAAAGAGCCGTTTCATGCGACAAGATTATGTACAAACAGTTCAAATGCGCAGGAAATATTACAACCTATGTTGGCCGATTTTGACGCTGAGATTCTGAAAAGGGATTAAAAAAAATTGTTAGATGATGTGCAGTCCTTGATAAGCAATAACATTTCGGCGTAACTTGTATGACTTGGCCACGACTGATAGATTGTCATGGTAGATAGATTGTCGGCTGTCAATAATTCATCGTACGAAAAAGAACTACTTTGAATACAGCTTCCGAAGTATTTTTAAGCTCCTTTGTAGAAAATGAAATTTCAAACATGCACTAATATCAGCGTTGATGTCTTATGACGATTCTTTGCATGCAGTTGTTGGTTATTCCGTTAACACCCACACTACCGGCAGGATGGTCCGAGAGATCACGACGCCGTGTTGGCGCATGAGTTAGCCTAGAAGAGAGAGCGAAGCCCGAATACAGGTTCAGAAAGATGTTGGCACGTGTGATCGGTTCGTAATTGGTCGTCGCCGGTCCTGGCTTGTCATAATAAACATCGAGGCGGGAGGTCAGGGCCAGCCAGGAATGTTACGTGCGAAGACATACGATCCGGTATGTGAGCATTTCCTCGTCTTGTAATGCGACTAAGAGCAGGATCGTTGTAAAATAGGGGCCACAGACAGCTTGATAGCATGATTGGGCGAATGTGTCTGTCAGATGGGACGACAGAAAATATTTTGATGCTATGTAGCAATGAACCGCAGCACAGGAGGAATGATGTAGCGATTTTGTTCCCATTTCACTCTGTGCACGGAACACCATGACGCCGCTGTTCCGATTATTTTTCCTTTTTGTTCTTTCCGCCCTACATTGTTCGTTCAAGTGCTACGGCATCCTAAGAACAAGAATCGCTCCATTGCAGAGGCCTAAGCGCCGTTACTTCGCTGAGCATTTAAAGTTTTCGCTGAGCATTTAAAGTTGTGGAGCTACCACTCACCGCCAGTATGATTCAGAAGCTGAGGCAATTTTAATTCCTGCGGTATTAAACAGTGCGTTACCTACGTGGCTGCTTTGGTGAACCTTGCTAGGTAAGCCCCCCAAACTTCAGCTACTGCAGGGAAGCTCGCGCATATAAGAAAGCTAAAAGTAAGCCCAGAAACATCCAGCTTGAGAAGATTGCGCTTAAGACACTGCGAGATCTTTTCAGAATGTAGTGCATGTCATTATGCTTCGCTTGTGTGTTTTAGGCAGTAAGTTATATTTGCTTGCGATTCATAGGAAAAATGTTGTTTTACAGAATCTAATATTCTTTTTTGCCATTTTCAGTGCGGTTGTCATTATTCATGCACTGTATTTCAGTGTTTTCATTCGCTGTGATAAAGATGCTATTCATAATATTTTTTCTTCACATTATGAGAGCTACCAACGAAGGCGGCCGGCTACTTTGTCATTATGGCTTTTACAGCTTTTCCTGCAGCTTCCCGCATCATGTAAAATGATGTAAATAAAATCATATTGTATTGTGTTTCTATAAGTAGGCAATATAGACTATGTAAGCAGCTGTTCGTAATTTGTTAAGAAAAACATTCTCCTACTATAAGCAAGAAAATGAGTTGATTGCTGCTCACTGTGCTACACCCGGTCTACGCGATGAATCTAGTAGTAAAGAAGCTCGGGATTCATTTCGTCCTCCCATCACGCACAGAATCCCCTGTACAAGAGCGGATTTCACATTCCGCCCCCTACCCCCTCCCTGTCAAAGTGCAGCGCCGCGGTCCGAATCGAACCCTCAAACACTGGCTTACCAGCCCAATGCCGCATCCACTGAGCCAAAGCGGCAGCTTAGCATAAGCAAGAAGCTGCACCCCTGCTTCCTCATTGCTTGCGGCGCATGAATCATATAGGCGCGCATACATTGGGATTTCAGGTGCCCAAAAAGAAAACTTCCACGTTTGCAAGCGACACATATTTTATTACACGACAGCGTGAGAGGGGCCATTCAGCTTTAAGGTTTCTGTGGTTGGAAGTACGCGAATGGGCGCAGCTCCAGTGCATCACTAGGAGAGAGTGGAACTGCTATTTTTGACGCCTGAGGAGCGCTAATTGAGTTGTGTATGGTTATGTCGAGGCACCGCTGAGGCGGCATGTAGGATGTTGCCCGATTAGTACATAGAGATGTCGAATATTATTAGTTAGAGGGCCAGCGCCCATGCACTCCTCTTCACGGCGGCCTACATGCTGTTAGAGTGCGAAGCTACTTTACGTGCAAACCCTCTGTTAGACAGGTCCCAGAATACCTGCTCAAATTATTTTGTGTTCCACAAACTGGCTTTGTTTCCGTTTAGATGTACCGATCCGTTTTAACTAGTTTGATTGTCGGAGAAAGAAACAGGTTAGCTTTAAAATTTAAGCATAGAGAAAGAACACGAAGGTTGAAGTCCTGACGTATACGTACGTTTTAACTTAACCACAACGGACCCTAGTTGCGATCGCAGGCAGTACGCTATTTTATAGTGGGATCAACGAAGAGACGATCGTGAATCCTGATGCTGTGAACCAGACATAAGAAATAACGAAGACGGTAACAAGCGGTGCAAAGCTTTTATGTTGCACCTAACTGCGAGGAAAATTTGGTGGGTCACTTTTCTTTAATTTCTAGGATGTTAGACACGCATCGTGCAAGTATTTGTGGCAGTACAAGTACCAGAGACAGTGGGCGCTCGCCCAGCAGCCACGGTACTTGAAAAACAGAGACGCGCACAGCGCCTTATTGACCTGAGCTTCCTACGCAAGCCACATTGGAAACCTGCGTGCCCTCAGTGCGGGAAGAGAACGGTCCACTGATACTGCTGTTTTCAAGGAGCAGCAAAATGATTCTAGAGAGCTGGCATTCAGCCAGACTAGACAGAAAAATCTAGACCGTTTCATCTCACAACTCGTTCGGAAGTTTCATTAGAGCGCTTGAGCAAAGCGCGTGGAGCACTGAAAAATTTTACATCACACGTGAAAAATAGCCTGGCGGTTACAAGGTAGTTATTTTATATCCAGCAGCAGGCAGTTTTTTTTCCTTTGAATGCTTTCCTTGAGCTCTGATGAAACTGTGAAACCAAAGAAAAATTGAGAGATGTTCAAAAATGGTGAAGCATGACTTTCCTCATCAAAAAAAGGATGCGTTCGCATATTTGTTAATTTTTGTGAAAAATAACTTCTTGGTTTCACTGCTCCGCTGAAGGTTACGAATTCTACGGCGGCAACACTCGAGCATATTTTAGGACGGTGGTACGGATGCGTTACTTTAAAAAAAAATCACCACGAGCGTGGTTAGGCAATATCACGTGTAGAAGCCAATGTTTCTTCATCGGTAGTGGCCTATACTTGCCTCACATGCTGAAAGTCAACTCTATTTCATCCACCCGCTGCAGTTTCTCAGTGATTTTGGCGTTCGGCTTCCTATGCAAAGGTCGCGAAGGTGAATCCCGACCTTGGCGGCTGCATTTCGGTAGAACCCAGATCCAAAAACGCCCGTGTGCTTTGCGGTGTCACCTCACGTTAAAAAACCTCAGATGGTCCAAACTATTCTGGAGCCTTCCACTACGGCGTTCCTCATAGCCCATTTGTACCTTCGGCACGTTAAACCCCACAATTTACGATTTGAAAATTTTCCCGAATTTCAGCCCTTTCACTTTTACAGCGATTGTCAGATTGAAGCATGCGAGTCAGTTCAACCGTGTCAGCGACTTGAGCTTTTTGTCTTAAGAATAAACGGCAATCTTTCAACACATGTTAGAGAAACCTAGAGACGCTTAAGTCGCACATATACGCTTGTCCGGCTGTAAGGAGCTGTATGTCTGTAAGAAGCCCTAGTTTATTGAATGGCAGCTATGAGTGTGGTTTCTGTGGTTCAAATGGCACATTGGTGGGTTCCTCTTTCATTTTTTGCATTTGCCTTCTGTGAAATCGCGTGCCCAGATTTCCGCTCTTTCAGCAGTCTTGAGTTACGTAGAAGGAACTAAGTTCGAGAACAAAAATCTACGTGTGCACTATCTGTTGCTTCCACAAACCCTAGGAACTCTGAAATCACGAAATCTAAGTTATTCATTGATAAAAATATATATGAAAAAAAACTGCGCATATCCCTGTATGCAGCGCCTCAATTCGCGCAGGAAATATGACAATTTATAGAGATCTTCAGATCGGCGATGTTTTATCACTATATCATCGAAAATTCTCTTCCTCTCATATGCACCATACGTTAAGGCCGAAGCGAACTTCTCCCGGGAGATTTCTGAGATCATTTAAGCGCTGACTTACACCACAGTTCACTGTCTGGCATTTTATCTGCTGCAGTGTTTGTAAAATGCAAAATAAGGTCTCTTGAGCGCCCACGCACGAAAAGAAAAAAAAAGGAGCCTTGGCACATTGCTTTAATCTTACCTCGCTAAAGCAAGGGCTGTCGAACTCTACGTAGACGTGCGCCATCTGTGTCGGCGTGCGGCGGAATTTGAAGCAGTGTGCGTATACAATTACAGCAGCGTTGCGAACGCTGTATTAGGCATGAGATAACCTTCCCATGTTGAAGCAACTCATGACTGGCCGGCACACGTGCACTCACTAGTGACGATAGCCTTGCCTCTGGTCAATCATTAACAGCTGGTGTGAAATCTTTGACGCCATTTTCACTACCGTGTCAGTGAAAAAAACCCAGGTGGCAGTGGAGTGCCCGTGCCCTCGCGTTGGGTTTGGAGGCAGCTCGGATTAAAGCACCTTTTGTCTGCCGTCCTTGAGTTTAGCCTTCGGTCGCGGACTCGGTCCCTTTCAACAGCTCATCCATGCGGATGGTATTGTGCACGCGGTTCCTATGCAGCCTACTTCAGCACTACTCTGCCTCACTGAAACTAATTCAAGCCTGTCTCTTCCACCAGGGCTCTGGGCCATACGCTACAAAGCGGAAAGTGTTCGTCATTGATTCCGAATTGAAATGCGTCCTCATTTCGGAAGACTTCGTATTCATATATCAATATATATCAATATATCAGATGAATATCAATATATATCAATATATCAGATGAAGTGTTTCATCGAAACTACGCGACCCTGCACACGGGAGCAGCGCGCACAATCTAAAATTCTCACTCGAGGGTACTCACAATGTCTGAGTCCTGCTGTCCGAAGAAACGCTAAAGAAGAACGAGGACAATGTGCTACTCTGTGTAGCGACGGTACTCCGCAGACTAATTAAGCTTCCAGTTTGAGCGCAGATGGAGCGCAGATTTGGCACTGAATATATATCCGTCGAGATTGGCTGGATTACGCAAGCCACATCCACTAGGTCGTCGGGCACATTCGGGCTCACATTGGTGAGCCCGACTGCTGCCTTCATGAAACCTGGGTGTCTCATCTAGTCCTGTCGTTTGGGGCACCTCAAGGAGCATCTGCTCGGCCACCGCGGAAACAGTTGAGCGCCTTCAAGGACGCCGGGAGTTCAAATCTGCCGCCACCGCAAAACTGTGCCTGAGCAGTCCGGCACGTTCTATACCACCAGTTGGGACATGGGCTACTCAATGAGCAGCCAAAAAGAGCTGGAAATCTCACTGTCAAGGCTCCCACCGTAAAAGCACAGACGCAAAGAAATCGCAAGACTGAAAAACGAAACACGGCGAGCGAATATCATCGACTCTACGTCGCCAGAGACGCCCAAGCTCGCGCGCGGTTGCAATTAGCTTTGCCACTAGTGACAAAGTTTAAAGAATTCTGTGCTCAGCTGGTACATTCTGTCAGCCGGAAAACAACGGGCCGAAGTTCTTTAGATTTTGTTCGAACCCGGCCTTCTTTTCTCGTTAACCTGGAAAAGCAGGGCACGTAAAATAACCTTTCCTTAGCTTCGATATACAGAGTAAGTTCCTTCACGTCGGGCTTCACAGATCGGCCATGGCGCGAGTGAAAAGAGGGAAAGAGGGAGAAAAAAAAAAAGAAAACACGCTAGCGCTCTCTGGGCGCCCAGTTCCGCCTGTACATTCCCTCCCCCGCAGGGGCATCGCTTTGTGCTCCTCACCCGTCGGTTCGTCCGTCAAAGTAGCTAAATTGAAGGCGCGGCCGCTCCTCCCGCAGTCAAGAGCAGACGCACTCGGTTGTACGCAACGCCGCGCGCCTGCCATGAATGCCTGTGAGTCTCCAGCCGGCGGCCATTATCGGCTCACAGTTCTGGCACGTGTACGCCAACATTCCGCAAATTTGTTTTCTCTCAAAGAGAAAGGCGGGGGAAGCGGGTTAGCAGCCCGTCTGTTCAAATTCCGCCCGTACGCAGCTGGTCGGCCTTTTTATTTTGGCTTTTTTTTCTCCCGTCTGTTCGACGGTGACGTGGCCTTCGGGCGTTAATTGCAAGAGCCCGAGGCTCGCTAGACGAGCGCGTCATGTCCCCGGGACCTCTAATGGGCATACCGTCCAATACTGCCGCAAAGCGGCTGAGAGATTACAGGCCCACTAGGTCGTTGGCGATCCACCGCAAATTGTGCTCGGAACTACAGCAGCTACCGGGCTCGGCAGACAAAATGCCCGATGCGCCGCGCAAGGTGGTGGTTGGTCGCTCTTTCCGTTTTGAGTCAGGTACTCATTAAACAAAAAATATGATGAATTTTGCATGGTAAGGCTATAGCAGGATGCGGGGTCTCCACCTCGACGAACGGTTCCTCGGGTAAAGTTTAAAAAATAGCCAACTTGTTTCTGTTCGCGTAAGTAGATATCTGTTCACCGCTCAGAGACCTTGTTCTACACGCTAGAGATGAGTTTCAGAGGTCATTTTTGGAGCTCGAGAGCCAGCACGTTAACGACTAACGTGCGTTACACGTACGTAAGTCGTTAAAAGCACTGGATAAAAGGTTTAAAATCTGTCTGACCTCAACGTTAAAAGCGTTAAAAGGCTCTCGTTAAAAGCTTATATTTAGTACGTGCTTGTATACTCCTGATTTGTGTGCTTAAGGCAAATTCTGATTGCCCCGACATCACAACGCTGAGCCCCTTTTAAGCGTAAGTACAGACCCGCCGCCGAAATATCCGAAAATTGAATAAATATGGCCGCGAAGCTATGTCGTGCTTTTTTTTGCTGTTGCCGCGAAAGTTTGTTCGCTTCGTTTTTTTTTTTTCATGTTCACTTAGCGCCTCCAGCACGCGACCTTATTACATTTCTTGCTATAGGATACCTTCTCTCAAGATCTGGCCTGCCAGTTTTTGCACTGCTCGAGGCTATCGCCGATGTTTCAGTTGCCTCATCTCGAAGGTTCGCTGTCGCCTCTCAATTGAGTGCGGTTGAGAACGACAAGCACTCTGATCTTCGACTCCCACCGAGCAGACTTGCTGCTGTCAGCTCAGTTTCTTTTCAGGCCACGAGTCCACCCGAAATAAACTTTTTGACTTTAACGCAAGGATGCCTTGTATTACTTATGCACTGTCTGCCTTCGCCACCACGTGAAATATGCAGTCTCGACATGAATAGCATGCGTCGCATGCTATTCATGCGACGCATTTTCATTTTCATTTTCTGGCTACAGCTTGCTTCGTTATCTGCTGAAAAAAAGAGAAACGAGACAAGTTCACTGGGCGTCAAAAGTAAATGGAAGACGACTTTCTCAAAACAATTTAATTTCTTTAAATCTAATGCACAATGGTCCATGTTAGCTGGTGCACAGTGCAATTCGCAAAATCACAATTAGGCTGCACATATGTATTCAAAGATGCATGAATTGGGGGGCAATGATTAATTTTTTTAGTTAATATTGCCTCCCATTACTTTTGACGGCACCTGTACATTCCCTGGCGCCGCGCCTCATTCCATGTTCCCGATGTTGTGTTCGGACCTCTGAGTGATATGTTCGCCTCTTGCTTTTTGGTCGAGTGTCGCCTGCCCAGACAGCTCAGTAAGCGTTGCAGAGAAATTCGAAATGCATGAGAATGCGTACGCTCAAATGACGTTTTTTTTTCTTAAATTCACACTTTTCACGCTCCTAAAAAATGCTTTCTAAAGATTGAGAAAGCAGGGTTGGTAGTGCACGTGCGGCACCACTTTTAACGGTAATATGCAAAGGCAGCCCTCACGGTGGAATGTGGTCAATCAGCAAGTGGACAATGTGTGACGAGAACTTCAAAGAATAAACGTGGCAGCAATGGCAAGATAATCAGCGTTGGCCCAACCGTCTACAGTTAGACAAGGGTTCAGTATCGAAGGCATAGCAACGCTAGTAATACACTGACCGGATGTTATGGATGTACATCAAGGCGTGACGCAATATTCATCTAACTGCAATATTTTCTAACATCTGGTGCAAAAGATTTGCCTATTTAGCTGGCATTCATACATTTGTGCTTCTAGCCCCGTATCTTTTGCCAACAAGTGCTTCTTTTATTAGAGGTGTTCTGATTAAATAAATATGTGTGCAATTCATTTGTACGCTGATGAAAGTGCACAAGCAGTTCATCTAGAGGGGCATCATTATCCCATAAAGCTACTTTGTTTCAAAGCCATGTGTGAACTGAACTTGCAGAATTTATGTGCGAATAAGATACCAAATTTACTTACACTGTGCTTGCCTAGTGTTTCAGCGCGTAGCTTTTACATACCGGAGGTAAGAACGTAGCGCCTAGCTTTGTCTTTTATTTTACACAAGTAACGCGTAATGCATCGACGACCTCTTGTAGCGCGCAAAAGAAGTCGTGAATATTTAGTTATTCGTGAATTCCAAATCCGCTCATTTCATATTGTTCATCCATAACCGGCTTCCGCTGAAGGGAACTTATGAAAATTTTAAAAGAGAGCTTAATATTAGACGCACTCGGGCACCAATCGGCGGTGTCAGTCTGAAACTCACCTTGCCCTATCGCATTAATGTGAACCCAAGACATTGCTACATCCTTCCATGCACTCGCCACTCTACCCATCTGGGCTCCAACGCATATATACGTGCTTTTAAAACTGCCGCCAGCTGTACTGGTGCTGTAGCCAGCGGACACGGAAGGGGACGACAGATAATCCACCGCAGCCAATGTTCCGACACGCTTATGCAAACAGGATTTCCGTTTGCTCCCTCTAGCGGCAGCCTCTCAAACAGAAATAGTTGAGAAGACGCATTTCTTGCACTACGTCCCGCATATCTTCCCTCGCCGTTCCCACTGAGAACCGGAGCGGGGCGCCGGGGTTCAAACGAGAAACAGTTACAGTCACAGGAAAGTACGGCTCAAGAGAGAAAGTAAATGCAGTGAGCCAAACACCAGTATAATACCTTCTTTTGGCTTGAAAACCTAAAACGGATTTGAGAATGCACCGGAATGGGCGCACTTTCTCATAATCGTTTCACAGAATCCCGCAGGTTTGAAATCTCATTTGAACGAAACCGTTCTATTCTCGAGCATTAAAGAAAAAAATGATCTCTATGTAGCATTAAAAGCTCACTGTACGCATCAGCAAAGATCTTTTCCTGCTCTTATCTGAAATTCAACGACGGAGTCGAAAATTCAGCTTTATTGGTTATGTGATGAAAGGCATTCTTTCTGTCGTTCGCCATGCACCGCTTCCGACTTCCGACCCCTCTTCCGGGAAAGCGTTCACTAGTTTTTGCAACTCTGTTTGGCAACCCTGCGTGTTTCACGAGTCTTCAGGAGCTTTTTCCGCTCGTTCCATCGAACGACCTATCTGACTGATTTCTTGAATAGCTGCTTGAGTCATCCGTTCATTCGTTTATTCACTTGTACTGCGATGAATGATATTTAAAAATTCAGACACCGAAACTTAGACAACTGATAAACTGTATCGTAGTACGATGGTTGTGCTGTGCAAGGAACGCTTTAAGCACAAACAGTGCGCCGGTTTCTCGATATCTGCGACGCCCAAATGAAATTAAACAGCTCCCTGCTGGTCACAGTGAGCAGGTACTAGTTCTGTGTCATTGGTATTCGAATAACCTCTGAACTGTGACACACACGTGAATGCGGAATGAATGCGGCAGTAAAAAACTAAACTGACCGCTTCCTTGGAGCTTCTAAGCGTAGCTAGGCTTAGCCGCGTAAAAACAGCGATGACCCGTGCTCCCGTTTCCGTTCCAACAAAACAGGGATACGCCCAGAGTCCTCCTTCGTAGAAAGTGGCGGATAATTGCCTCCTTCCTCCTTCTCTATGGAACTGCGCAATTTACTGAACAAAAGTAGTTGCAGGGATGTTAGATGGTGTGATTATACCAAGCAGCTTTGCCTGGCCGACGTGTCATAACTTACTGGGAATCTATTTGCACCATCCTGCAGGGTAATTACAGCCGTGAAGAAAAGGCTAAAAGGAGCTGGTTTTACTCTTAGAACAAGGCTTTTTCGGGCACTTATCGTCCGATATCTATTGTGTCGCGTACATTAACGCGTCAGAGCGAACAACTTGCGCGCAAAATTTGGTGCCGAGGGAACGTTTTGACCAAGACAAAGCTCCAGGTCCTTAATTTATGGACCCGGCAACACATTTTACTAATTAGGCTTAATCGCTTGAACCTCCCTCCACGTCGCAATTACGTCTCTACGAGCGCCGCTCTGGTCCACAAAAAAGAATGAGAAAGTACATCTTTAGCCACTGCTAAGCAAACGCAAAAAAAAAAATAAAAATAAAAGCCCAGCAGTTGAGAGGGCCTACAGGTGTCTGAAAGAGTAATGGAATAAGTATAAAGGTGTACTTAATAACAAGGCGGTTCTTTTTCATAAGTTCTCCAGGCAAATTCTTTTGAAGGAAAGCCGTTGAAGAGACTGTGGAGTACTCAGTACGCGTCAGGAAAAGCAGACAAAAAATAAGCAAGAGTGCTGTGGCACTATAGTGAGAAGACATGATCACGCTGATCTGAATTAGCATAAAGTTTAAAACACGAGGGTCAGAAAATCACCGCTGCTGAAGAGTGCAATGCCTCCCGTAAGAACTGCATAGCGGAAGATTATTTCTAGTAATGGTAATTGTTTTATTCTACTAATTTGCATTTTCATAGTCTTGCGCCGCTTAAGCATGTTGTTGTTGTGTGTGAAATTGGGAGC